>NC_092766.1:83830676-84095256 GCF_047496795.1 Chiloscyllium punctatum | reverse complement strand
CTCTCCTTCCCCCCTCTCTCCTTTCCCCCTCTCTTTCCACCCTCTCTCCTTCCCCCTTCCTTTCTCCGCCCTCCTTCCCCCTCTCTCCTTCCCCATTCCTTCCCCCCTCCTTCTCACCATCTCCTTCCTTCCCCCTTCCATCCCCCTCTCCTTCCATCCTCCTTCCTTCCCCCCTCCTCCCCCCCTCTCCTTCCCCCATCTCCTTCATTCCCTCTCTCTTCTTCCCCCCTCTCCTTCCCCCCTCCTTGCCCCCTCTCCTTCCTTCCCCCATCTCCTTTCTTCTACCCATCTCCTTCCTCCCCTCCTTCCCCCTTCCTCCCCATCTCCTTCCTTCCCCCTTCCTTCCCCCTCTCCTTCCCCATCTTCTTTCTTCCCCCTTCCTTCCCCCTCTACTTCCTTCCCCCTCCTTCCCCCTCTCCTTCCCCCATCTCCTGCCCTCCCCCCTCTCCTTCCCCCATCTCCTTCCTTCCTTCCCCCCTCCTTCCTTCCCCCCTCATTCCCTCCCCCTTCCTCCCCTGCTGTCCTTCCTTCCCCCTACCTCCTTCCCCCCTCCTACACCCCATCTCATTCCTCCCCCAATCTCATTCCTCGCCCCCCCTTACACCCCCCATCCTTCCTTCTCCCCCTCTCTCCTTCCCCCTCCGCTTCTCCCCATCTCATTCATTCCGTCCCATCTCCTTCCCCCCTCTCCTTCACCCCCATCTCCTTCCTTTCCCCCCTCCTTCCCCATCAACTTCCTTTCCCCCATCTCCTTCCTTCACCCCCATCTCCTTCCTTCTCCCCATCTCCTTCCTTCCCCCTTCGCTACCCCCTCTCCTTCCCCCTCTCTCCTTGCCCCTTCCTTCCCCCTCTCCTTCCCCCCTCCCTCTTCCCCTCTCTCTCCTTCCCCCTTCCTTCCCCCTTCACTCCCCACTCTCCTTCCCCCTCTCTCTCCTTCACCCTTCCGTCCCCCCTCTCATTCCCCCCTCTCTCTCCTTTCCCCCTCTCTTTCCTCCCTCTCTCCTTCCTCCTTCCTTCCTCCCCGCTCCTTCCCCCTCTCTCCTTGCCCCTTCCTTCCCCCTCTCCTTCCCCCCTCCCTCTTCCCCTCTCTCTCCTTCCCCCTTCCTTCCCCCTTCACTCCCCACTCTCCTTCCCCCTCTCTCTCCTTCACCCTTCCGTCCCCCCTCTCATTCCCCCCTCTCTCTCCTTTCCCCCTCTCTTTCCTCCCTCTCTCCTTCCTCCTTCCTTCCTCCCCGCTCCTTCCCCCTCTCTCCTTCCCCTTTCCTTCACCCCCCTTCTCGCCATCTCCTTCCTTCGCCCTTCCTTCCCCCTCTCCTTCCTTTCCTCCCATCTCCTTCCTCCCCCCGATCTCATTCCTTCCACCTTCCTTCCCCCCTCTTTCCCCCATCTCCTTCCATCCCACTTCCTTCCCCCGCTCCTTCCTTCCCCCTTCCATCCCACTTCCTTGCCCCGCTCCTTCCTTCCCCCCTTCCTTCCTTCCCCCTTCCTTCCCCCCTTCCTTCCTTCCCCCTTCCTTCCCCTCTACTTCTCCCCATCTCTTGCCTTCACACCTCCTTCCCCCATCTCCTTCCTTCCCCATCTCCTTCCTTCCCCCATCTCCTTCCTTCCCCCTTCCTTCCCCCATCTCCTTCCTTCCCCCTTCCTTCCCCCCCTTCCTTCCACCATGCTTCCCCCTCTCCTTCCCCCATCTCCTGCCTTCCCCCCTCTCCTTCCCCCCATCTCCTGCCTTCCCACCCTCACTCTCCCCCCTCGTTCCTCCCCCTTCCTTCCTCCCCCTTCATTCCTTCCCCCTTCCTACCGCCCATCTCCTTCCTTCCCCCATCCTTTTCCCCTTTCTACTTCCCCCTTCCTTCCCCCCTCTCCTTCCCCCATCCCCTTTGTTCCCCCTCTCCTTCCTTCCGCCTCCTTCCCCTCCTCTCCTTCCCCCATCTCCTGCCTTCCCCCCTCTCCTTCCCCGCCATCTCCTTGCTCCTCCTCATCTACTTCCACCCCTACTCCTTCACTCCCCTCTCCTTCCTTCTCCCCATCTCCTTCCTTCCCCTTCCCTACCCTCTGCTTCCCCCCTCTCTCCTTCCCCCTTCCATCCCCCCTCTCCTTCCCCCCTCTCTCTTCCCCCTCTCCTTACCCCTTCCTTCCCCCCTCTCCTTCCCCCCCTCTCTCCTTCCCCCTTCCTTCCCCTCTCTCCTTCCCCCCTCTCTCCTTCCCCTCTCCTTCCCCCGTCTCCTTCCCCCTTCCTGTCCCCCTCTCCTTTCTCCCTCTCCTTTCCCCCACTCTCCTTCCACCTTCCATCCCCCAATCTCCTTCCCCTCTCTCTCTTTCCCCCTTCCTTCCCCCTTCCCCCTTCCTTCCCCCCTCCTTCCCTCTTCCTTCCCCCTTCCTTCCCCCCTCCTTCCCTCCCCATCTCCTTCCCCCTTCCTTCCCCCATCTCCTCCCCCACAATCTCCTTCCCCCATCTCCTTCCCCCCTCTCCTTCCCCCCTCTCCTTCCCCCTATATCCTTCCAACCTCTCCTTTTCCCTTATTTCTGCCCCGCCTCTCCTTCCCCCTTATCTCCTTCCTCCCCTCTCCTTCTCCCATCTCCTTCATTTTCCTTCCCCCATCTCCTGATCCCACTATCTCCTTACCCCCATCTCCTTCCCCCTTCCTTTCCCCTTCCCCTATCTCCTTCCCCCCCTCCTTCCCCCCTATCACCTTCCCCCTTCCTTTCCCCCCTCTCCCATCTCCTTCCCCCCACTCCTTCCCCCATCTCCTTCCCCCTTCCTTCCCCCCTCCTACCCCCCATCTCCTTCCCACTATCTCCTTCCCCCCCATCTCCTTTCCCCTTCCTTCCCCCCTCTCCTTCCCCATCTCCTTCCCCCTATCTCCTTCCAACTTGCTTCCCCATCTCCTTCCCCCTTCCTTCCCCCATCTCCTTCCCCCTTCCTTCCCCATCTCCTTCCCCCTTCCTTCCCCCTCCTTCCCCTTATCTCCTTCCCCCTTCCTTCCCCCCTCCTTCCCCCTTCCTTCCCCTATCTCCTTTCCCCTTCCTCCCCATCTCCTTCCCCCTTCCTGCCCCCATCTCCTTCCCCCTTTCTTCACCCCCTCCTTCCCCCATCTCCTGCCCCCTTCCTTCCCCCTCTCTCCTTGCCTCATCTCCTTCCCCCTTCCTTCTCCCCTTCCTTCCCCCCTCTCCTTCCCCACCTCTCCTTATCCCGCTCTCCTTCTCCCCCTCTCCTTCTTCCCTCCTTCATTTTCCTTCCACCTATCCTTCTCCCCTCTCTCCTTCCCCCACTCCTCCCCCTCTCCTTCTACCTTCTCTCCTTCTCCCTTCCTTACCCCCTCTCCCTCTCCCCTCTCTCCTTCCCCCACTCCTCCCGCTCTCCTTCTCCCTTCTTTACCCCCTCTCCTTCTCCCCTCTCTCCTCCCATTTCCTTCCCCACTCTCCTTCTGGCCTCTCTTCTGCCCCCTGCCTTCCCTCCCCTCTATCCTTCCCCGCTCTCTCCTCCCCCTTCCTTTCACCCTCTCCTTCTTCCCCCTCCTCCCCCTCTCCTTCTCCCACCTTTCCCCCTTTCTTTCTCCACTCTCTCATTCTCCCTTCCTTCCCCTCTCTCCTTCTCCCCTGTCTCCTTTCCCCTTCCTTTACCCCCCTCCTTCTCCGCTCTCGTTGCCCCTCTCCTTCCCCCGTCTCCTTCTCCCCTCTCTCCTTCTCACCTCTCTCCTTCCCCTTTTCTTCCCCTCTGTCCTTTCTCTCTCTCTCCACCCCACCTCTCTCTTTCTCCACCTCTCCTTCCCCTCTCTCCTACCCCCCTTCCTTTACCCCCCTCCTTCTCCCCTCTCTCCTTCCCCTTCCTTCCCCTCTCTCCTTTTCCCCTCTCTCCTTTCCCCTTTCTTCCTCTCTCTCTTTCTCCCTCCTTCCTTTCCCTCCTCTTTCTCCCCTCTCCCATTGCCCCTCTCCTTCCCTCTCTTATTCTCCCCTCTCTCCTTCCCCCCCTTTCTTTCTCCCATCTCTCCTTCTCCCCTCTCTCCTTCCGCCTCCCCTTCCCCTCCCTCCTCCCCCCTTCCTTGCTCCTTCTTCCCGCCTCTCTCCTTCCCCCTCTCGTTCTCCATTCTTACTTCTCCCCTCTCTCCTTCCCCCTTCCTTCCTCCCTCTCCTTCTCTCCTCTCTCCTTCCCCCTTCCTTCCCTTCTCTCCTTCTCCCCTGTCTCCTTCCCCCTTCCTTCCTCCCCCTCCTTCTCCCCTTCTCCTTCCCCCCTCCTTTTCCCCTCTCTCCTCCCCCTTCATTCCCCTCTCTCCTTCTCCCCTATCTCCTTCCCCCTTCCTTCCTCTCTCTGCTTCCCTCCTCTTTCCTTCCCCTCTTTCCTTCTCCCCTCTCTCCTTCCCCCTTCCTTTCTCTCTCTGCTTCCCTCCTTTTTTCTCCCCCCCTCCTTCTTTCCTCTCTCCTTCCCCCTTCCTTCCTCTCTCTGCTTCCCTCCTCTTTCTTTCCCCCCTCTCTCCTTCTCCCCATCTCCATCCCCCTTCCTTCCCTCTCTCCTTCCCCTCTCCCCTTCCCCCTCCTCTCATTCGCCCCCAACTCCTTCCCCCCTTGCTCCTTCCACCCCTCTGTCTTTCCCCACTGTCTACTTGCCCCCTCTCTCCTTCCCCCTCTCCTTCCCTCTTCCTTCTCCCTCTGCCTTTCCCCATTCCTTCTCCTCTCTCCTTCCCCCTCTCCTTCCCCACGTCTCCTTCTCCCCTCTCTCCTTCCCCCTTCCTTCCCTCTCTCCTTCTCCCCTCTCTCCTTCCCCTCTCCCCTACCCCCTCTACTCATTCGCCCCTGTCTCCTTCCCCCCTTGCTCCTTCCACACCTCTGTCCTTCGCCACTCTCTCCTTTCCTCCTCTCTACTTCCCCCTTCATTCCGGTCTCTCCTTCTCCCCTCTCTCCTTCCCCCTTCTCTCCTTCCCCCTTCTCTCCTTCCCCTCTCCCCTTCCCTCCCCTCTCTTTTGCCCCGGTCTCCTTCCCCCCTCGCTCCTTCCACACCTCTGTCCTTCCCCACTCTCTCCTTTCCTCCTCTCTACTTCCCCCTTCATTCCGGTCTCTCCTTCTCCCCTCTCTCCTTCTCCCCTCTCTCCTTCCCCCTTCTCTCCTTCCCCCTTCTCTCCTTCCCCTCTCCCCTTCCCTTCCCTCTCTTTTGCCCCGGTCTCCTTCCCCCCTCGCTCCTTCCACACCTCTGTCCTTCCCCACTCTCTCCTTTCCTCCTCTCTACTTCCCCCTTCATTCCGGTCTCTCCTTCTCCCCTCTCTCCTTCTCCCCTCTCTCCTTCCCCACTCTCTCCTTCCCCCTTCTCTCCTTCCCCCCTCTCTCCTTCCGCCCTCTCCTTCCCCACATCTACGTTTCGCCTTCTCCTTCGCCCCCCTTCACTCTATCTCCTTCTGACAACCCTCCTCCCCCTCTCTTTCACTCCCTGTCCATTCGCCCTTGCCCATCTCCTTCCACCCTTCCCCTCTCTCCTTACCACACTCTTTCCCTCACTCTTTCCCCCTCTCTCCTTCCCCCCCAACATCCCCTCCCTCCCTCCCCGCTCCTTTCCCCTCTCTCCTTCCCCCAACTCCTTCTGACATCTCTCCTCTCCACTCTCTGCCCCCGTCTCCTTGCCCCTCTCCGTCCCTCTCCTTCTCCCTCTACTTCCCCCCTTTCCCCTACTCACTTTCACCCCATTCCCCCTCTCCTTCGCCCTCTCTCCTTCCCCCGACTCTCAAACCCCTCTCTCTCCTTCCCCCCTTCCCATATCTTCTTCCCCCTCTCCTTACCCCATCTCTACTTTCACCCTCTCTCTGTCCGCCCCCTTCCCCCACTCTCCTTCCCCCTCTCCTTCCCTCTCCTTCACCCCTCTGCTTCCCCCTCACTTTACTCCATCTCTACTTTCATCCCCTCTCCTTCCCCTTTCCTTCCCCCCCTCTCCTCACCCCCTCTCTCCTTCCCACCCTCTTTCCCCACCTCTCCTTACCCCTCTCTCCTTCCTCACCTCGCATTACACCCCTTTCCCCCTCCTTTCCACCCTTCCTCCTCCCCGTCCTTCCCCCCTCCCTCCCCCTCTCCTTTCCTGCTCCTTCCCCCCCTCCATCTTATCCCTCTATCACTCCCTCCTTCCCACACTCTCTCTCTGTCTGTATCTTGTGTTCTTTTACCCCTTTGTCTCAAACACAATCACCTTGTGCTGCAAAATATTTCCATCTCCCCCACTTCAAATACCCACGAGTCACATTGCTGTGTGTGGGACGGTTTTATTCGTTTAAAATATCAACAAAAGAAGCTGGAGAGGGTGTGAGAGAGGGACAGAGAGAGAGAGAGAGAGAGAGAAACATACAGACAGACAGAGAGATCCCCTCCCAGATACTCAGGGAATTGAATTGAACTGGCCAACCTGTGTCTTATTTATGTGATTATCACATTTGATCACCCAGGCCTGTACACATCCCACATTACTCTGACATTAGAACAAGTCTTTGGGGAGAGTTTCTCATTTAAGGTTTTTATTCCCTTCTTGGGGAGTCTGGTCTGTCAGACATTTTCTGCGGATTCATATATTTGTATTAAATCGCAAGTCCCCAGTTACTTTAACCCCAGACTTCAAATCTGTTTTAAAAATGACAGGGCCGCAATCCGACAGGAACCAGTTACCCAGAGGCCCCTAAAACCCAGGGTCCCCCAGAGGAGATTAAACCTCGGGGTAAATAAACACACAACCCACTGTGGGCCCCCACGGGGTGCAGCCTGTCAACCAGGCCTCAGGCCGCAGGCCCGTGCTCCCCCTCTGGAGGTTGTTCTTTCCTGGATCTTCACATTGCAGCTTTCCAAACAAAGATTTGTTGGGATAAAAGAGAGAAAAGATCATGTGAAAGGGGGAGCGAGAGCATTTTGAAGGCAAGCTTAAAATCCCAGGTTTAAAATCACCCCCGTCCATCCCCAATGGATCAAAATATCTAACACAGTCAACAGTGAAACGTGGTGTGGGAGCAGATCTTCCCAGGGATTGGAGGAGGATAGTGAGGGAATAGCATCAGATTCTTACACTTTGCAGTGACCTGGGATCAATTACCTTTTACTGAAAACAGTTCCCAACTTGTATGTGCCTGTCGCTCCCTCCAGTCTCAAACCCTCATTCCCCTCTATCCTGTCTCCTGTCTCTGAGCCAATGGTGAATTCATTCTGTGACTGACCCTTCAGTCCCACAGGCATCAATTTTTCTCACCATTCCAATTGGAGACCTTCTCTCATCCACGTGAAGGAATTGTACCCTGACAATTCCATTTACACTGTCTCCCATCAATCTTCATAGGATCTATATCACAGTGGGGATTTGCACATAGGGGAACAGGTACTAAAAATTGAATTAGAACATAGAACATCGAACAGTACAGCACAGAACAGACCCTTCAGCCCACGATGTTGTGCTGACCATTGATCCTCATGTATGCACCCTCAAATTTCTGTGACCATATGTATGTCCAGCAGTCTCTTAAATGTCCCCAGTGACCTCGCTTCCACAACTGCTGCTGGCAACGCATTCCATGCTCTCACAACTCTCTGTGTAAAGAACCCACCTCTGACATCCCCTCTATACTTTCCTCCAACCAGCTTAAAACTATAACCCTTCATGTTAGCCGTTTCTGCCCTGAGAAATAGTCTCTGGCTATCGACTCTATCTATGCCTCTCATTATCTTCTATACCTCAATTAGGTCCCCTCTCCTCCTCCTTTTCTCCAATGAAAAAAGTCCGAGCTCAGTCAAACTCTCTTCATAAGATAAGCCCTCCAGTCCAGGCAGCATCCTGGTAAACCTCCTCTGAACCCTCTCCAAAGCATCCACATCTTTCATATAAGAAGGCTACCAGAACTGGACGCAGTATTCCAAGTGCGGTCTAAAGTTTTATGTAGCTGCAACAAGATCTCATGACTCTTAAACTCAATTCCCCTGTTAATGATAGCCAAAACACCATATGCTTTCTTAACAACCCTGTCCACTTGGGTGACCATTCTAAGGGATCTATGTACCTGCACACCAAGATCCCTCTGTTCCTCCACATTGCCAATAATCCTATCCTTAATCCTGTATTCAGCTTTCAAATTCGACCTTCCAAAATGCATCACCTCACATTTATCCAGGTTGAACTCCATCTGCCACCTCTCAGCCCATCTCTGCATCCTGTCAATGTCCCACTGCAGCCTACAACAGCCCTCTTATATTGTCAATGACACCTCCAACCTTTGTGTCATCTGCAAACCAGATGACCCATCCTTCAATCCCCTCATCCAAGTCATTAATAAAAATTACAAACAGTAGAGGCCCAAGGACAGAGCCCTGTGGAATACCACTCACCACAGACTTCCAGGCAGAATATTTTCCTTCTACTACCACTCGCTGTCTTCTGTTGGCCAGCCAATTCTGTATCCAGACAGCTCAGTTCCCCTGTATCCCATTCCTCCTGACCTTCTGAAGGAGCCTACCATGGAGAACCTTATCAAATGCCTTGCTGAAGTCCAGATACACCACATGCACCACACGACCCTCATCAACGTTTCTAGTCACATCCTCAAAGAACTCGATAAGGTTTGTGAGGCATGACCTGCCCCACAGGAATCTAATTGAGGAGTTCAGGGCGAGTTACATATGGAATAACAAAGAACCAGAAGAGAGTTGCAGACTGGAATCTAATCATAGGGTTCATGGAGATTTAGGTATGGAATAACAGAGAGTCAGAAGAGAGTTTCACACAGGAATCTAATCAAGAACTTCAGGACATAGACTTTATGTCCAGAGTAACAGGTACCAGGGATTGATCTACAGGCAGGAATCCAATTGAAGAGTTTAGGGGGATTTATAATTAGAATAACGGAGTTCTGAAGAGAGTTACAGACAGGAATTTTATGGAGGGGTTCGGGGTGGAGACTTCGTATTCAGAGTAGCAGTTACCAGGGAATGAGTTACAGACTTGAATCTAATCGAGTGTATCCGGCTGGTTTATACACAGAGTGGCAGATCCCCAGGACTGTGTTACAGACTGGAATCGAATTGAAGGGGTCAAGGTGGTTTTTATACAGAGTAACAGTTATTCAGGAGTGAGTTATCGAGGTGATAGAAAGTATAGAGTCATACAGCACGGAAACAGGCCCTTCGGCCCAACTGGTCCATGCTTGTCCCATTTGTACCTTTCAGGGTGTTTCAGAAACAGAATCACAGGCACATGGGGAGTGAGTTACACATTGGAATCCAATCGATGGGGTTCAGGGTAGTTTTTATGCAGAATAACACTTACCCAGGAGTGAATTACAGATCGAAATCTGATTGAAGGTTTGAGGTGGTTTATGTACAGAGTCCTAGGTAAATGGAAGTCAGTTACAGTTTGGAATTCTATCGAGGGGTGCGGGGTGTTTATATATAGAAGAACAGATACTCAGGAGTGAGTTATAGACTGGAATCAAATCGAAGGGTTTGAGGGGGTTTATATTTAGGATAACAGATAAACATGAGTGAGTTTCACATTGGATTCTAATCAATGGGGATCAGGAGATTTATTGATGAAAAGAACAGATACCCAAGTTTGAGCGACAAAAAGGAGCTCTGTGGGATCAGACTGTGCAGCAAATCCCTCTCCATCTTTTTCATCCCTTTGTCTCCCCCAGCCCAGAACTTGCTCCCTGCAATAAAACTGTCAGAGACGGCCTGAACTCTACAATTGTTTTCCCCGTGTGTGAGTTTAAATGAGGAGACAGGACAGTTTCTGATTGTTCTCTCTCTCTGGGTCCAGCTCTTGTCTGACGATTCTTCACAGGAGATTGGATTTGATTCTCTGTCTCTGCACCGTCCCGAGTGTCAGCTCCTGGGTCTAATCTCCTCCTCGGGTGGGGAACAGCCTGAGAGAGAAATATAAAATAAAGCAGTGGCACCAAAAGCACAGCAAGATCCCACCACTCTCTGCCTTCCACAATCTCTCCCTTTACCCTGTGATGCTGGTTCAGATTAATAATTGCATCATTAAGGTATTGCATAACATCACAGCAACATCCAAACACAAAGAAATCACCATCGAACAGTTGACCAGAGGTTAGAAACATGAATAACCATGCACAGCAAGATCCCACAAGCAGCAGTGTGACTACAGACAGATCGTGTGTCACTGACACTGGTTAAGGGTTTGATTCTGTCTCCAGATGACAGAGAGGGCCCAATCCTACTGTTTGACAAATTCCAAATGTTTCCCCCTTTCTCACTCTGTTCGCCCTCACTCTCTCCATCTCTGATCTCTCTCTACCTCTTTCAGTTTTAATACTGTACATTGTAATCATTATATCCCCTCCACTTAAAATAACAACTGCTCACCTCGTTGTGTGTGTGGGATGGTTTTAGTTGTTTGAAAACTGGAGAGAAAGACAGAGAGACTCCCCTCCTCGAGACTCAGTGAATTGAATTGAAATGGCCAGCCTGTGTCTTATTTCTGTGATTCTCACATTTTATCCCCCTGGCCGATACAGGTTCCACATTACTCTGTCATTAGAACGGGCCTTTGGAGAGAGTTTCTCATTTAAGGTTTTAATTCACTCCTTGGGGAGTCCTGCCTCCCAGATCCTGGGGGTTACCTGTTTGTGTCACAATCCCAAGGCCCCGGTTACTTTAACCTCAGGCTTCAAACCTGTTTTAAAAATGACAAGGCCCCAATCCGACAGGACCCAATTAACCAGAGGCCCAAACAAACCAGGAGATTAAACCTCGGGATAATAAAGAGACCTGGGCCCCACGGGGTGCAGCCTGGTGAACAGGCCTCAGGCCTGTGCTCCTCCTCTGGAGGTTGTTCTTATCCAAGGCTTTCCTGGCCCAGTCATTTTGGATCTTCACTTTGCAGCTTTCCAAACAAAATTTCCTCGGGATAAAAGAGAGAAAAGATGAGTTGAAAGGGGAGAGCGAGAGCACTTTGGTGCCAGATTACACAGCAAGATTCCAGGTTAAAAAGCACCATCTGTCCCCATCCCCATCACACTGTATAACATCACAGTAACATCAAAATACAAACAAAGCAAGAGACAGCAATTACACAGAGGCTGGAAACATTAATAATTACTCACTCAATCCCCCAGACAGGACGAGCTACTCACTCTTAATAGAGAGAGAGAGAGAGAGAGAGAGAGAGAGAGAAAAGGGTATGAGAATGAATCTGACAATTTCTTATCCACATTTATTCTCGGTGAGGGGTTTGAGGCCTCCTCCCCTGTATCTCTGACACATTTCACCCTCTGTCAGTCTGCTCCCTGGGGAGGCCTCTGTGTGATTGAGATGTTCATCCCCAGGACAGGAGCCTTATTGGATCTTGCTGCCCACTGGGGTCTTAATTCGAGGGCAGCAAAGTCTTCCCATTCCTAGTTTGTTAAACTCTTCTTTAAGCCTTGTTAATGATGTCAGTGCAGTTTGAAAATATTAAACATTGGTCTCACACTAGAGTCTAAGAGCCTGACTGTAGACACCCTGACTCACCCAAGGCTGGGACAAGAGGGAGATATTTGCTGAGGATCTCTTGGGACCTTCCTGCTCTACATGCAGTTCCCAGACTCAAACTCTCTGTCTCTGTCCTTATCTGTATGTCTCTCCATCTCTCTCTCCCTCTCACTCTGTCCCTGTGTCTCTCTGTCTCTGTCTGTCTCACCCTGCCCTGCTCTAATGCAGCCATTTCGAACTTGACTTCCAATCTCTCATTTCCTTTCCCCTTCTCAAATATATCGGCAGAGTTTGGAAATGTAAAACCTTGATCACATGTCTTCCCCTCAACACCCACAATACCACCTCTCTGTCTCCTCACCCTCACCCCCAAACTCAACCCCAGTACAGGACTGGGAATTTCATAGGGACTGTACACAGGTTTTGTCAGGAGGGAGAGTCAGTGAGGGACTGAGCTCAAGTATAATCACAAAAGTGTCTCTGTGTGAGTGTGTGAGAGAGAGACAGGGAAGAGACCATGCCTCTGTGTGTGTGTGTGTGTGTGAGAGAGAGAGAGACAGAGAGAGAGAGAGACAGAGAGACCATACCTGTGTGTGAATGTGTGTGTGAGAGAGAGGGAAGAGACCATGCCTCTGTGTGTGTGTGTGTGTGTGTGTGTGTGTGTGTGTGTGTGTGAGAGAGAGAGAGAGAGAGACAGGGAAAGAGACCATGCCTCTGTGTGTATGTGTGTGTGTGTGTGTGCGTTTGTCCATCTGAGTGTACAGTTTCAGTGTCAGTGCTGTCACTCCTCAATGTGACTGTGTGTAAACCATGTGTTTATGTACCTGTCCCAGGTATGATTCACACACCACACACCGTTCCTCACTCTCATTCACTCGCGCTCTCACACATGTACACACACACCCACACATGCCACATTCACAGACACTCACTCTCACACACGTGCATGCAAACATCCACATTGACGTGCACACATTTACACACTGACTCACAATCCAAGGCTCTCACTCTTACAATTGCCCACTCACTTTCACACACGACCATGATCACATGCATGCACACACCCTCTCACTCACTGTCTCTCTCACACACTTTCTTATATTCTCACACACACCTTCTCACACACTCACCCTCTCACTCACATACAAACACTCACTCTCTCACACACAAACTCTCCCAAACTTCCCTTTCACATACTCACACTCACGCACACATTTACACTCTTTCACACACTCTCCAAAACTCCTTCTTTTACACACACTCACAAACATGCTCTCACACTCATCCATGCACACACAGTCTCTCTCAGGCATGTACACAGTCTCTCTCTTGCACACACGCTCTCACATGCACACTCTCTCTCGTGCACACACTCTGGTCTTGCATGATCACACATTCTCTCTCTCCTGCACATGCGCTCGTTCTCTCTTGCACCCACACAGTCTTGCATGCACTTCCTCTCTCTCACATGCAATCTCTCTCTCTTACACCCACTCTCGCATGCACGTTCTATCTCTCCTGCCTGCACACACACTCACACATGTATGCACTCTGTCTCTCTTTTGCACAGGGACAAGCTCTCTTCCAAGCACACACACTCTCTCTCATGCACATGCTGTCTCTTGTACACACTCTCTTTCTCATGCACACTCTCTTTTTCTCACATGCACACTCTCCCTCTCGCATGCACTCTCTCTCTCGCTCACATTCTTTCTCACACACAGTCTCTCACAATCATGCACTCTCTTTTTCTCACATGCATTCTCTCGCTCACAAACACTCTCTCACTCTCACCTGCACACAGTCTCTCTCTCATGCAGGCACACACTCTCTGTGTACTATGCTCTCTCTCTCTTGCGCGCACATTCGGTCTCAAAGGCACACTCCCTTGTGCGCACCCACACACACACTCTCTGATGCACATGCACTCACAATTTTGCTTGTGCACACTTTTACTTTCATGCATACTCTCTCGCACATGCACATACTGTCTCACACATGCACGCACTCTTAGCCTCGCACACATACTCTCTCTCTCACACACACACACTTTCTCTCATGTTTGCACTTTCTCTCGCTTTCGCATAATCTCTCTCTTGTCTCTCGTGTTTGCATAAACTCTCTCTCGTGTTCATATAAATTCTCTCCAGCTGGTGTTCGCACAGACTCTCTCTCTTGCATTTGCCTATACGCTCTCTCTCGTGTTCACACACACTTTCTATCGCATTTGTGTAAACTTTGTCTCGCTTGTGTTTGCACACACTTTCTGTTTTGCATTCACACTCTCTTGCATTCGTGTACACACTCTCTCTCACATTCATGTACTGTATAAACCAGTATACTTGTTTGAGATGGGGATTTCTACAGGAGGGCCCTGTATGACCTGCCTCCCTCTCTCCTACCTTTCCAGGAGGTCTCCCATCTCACTGAATGCATCTTTGTTTATCTCCCTCCCTGAAACTGCCATCCATCACACCCCGTAGCTCCTGCAAATTCCTCATTGCCTCTAACGGTCGCTCCAACCTACAAAGGCAATCTGATAGGACTTGAAACTAAACATACTTTCCGAGATTTGGAGATGCCGGTGTTGGACTGGGGTGTACTAGGTTAAAAATCACACAACATCAGGTTATAGTCCAACAGGTTTAATTGGAAGCACACTAGCTTTCGGAGCGTCGCTCCTTCATCAGGTGATAGTGGAGGGCTCAATCCTAACACAAAATTTATAGCAAAAATTTACAGTGTGAGGTAACTGAAATTATACATTGAAAAATTGAAAATTTGTTTATTAGGATTGTGCCCTCCACTATCACCTGATGAAGGAGCGACGCTCCGAAAGCTAGTGTGCTTCCAATCAAACCTGTTGGACTATAACCTGGTGTTGTGTGATTTTTAACTTTGTACTTTCCTAGAAACATCATTCCCAGTACCATGGAAACGATCCTTAATCTCCCACGTCCGACAGGAAGAGGACATATCTTCCCAAAGGCCATCACTGCAGTCTAACACTGAGAAAAGAGCACAGTCGAACTGTCGAAAAACACTGTCCTTGGGTCACTTAGTACCTGTGTTTTACATTATTTTAAAAATTAATCGAGAAATCTCAATAAGACTTATAAACAAAAGCCCAATTCTATTCATGTTGTACATTTGCAAAGAAGTATAAAGTTAGACTTTTTCAAGAAATCATAACAGTTCACCTGCTGAGAGATTTCCCCACAGTCAGTTGTGAATTTCACCGTTGGTCTATTTTTTGAGATTGAATACCATGTCTAGAGACACTTGAAACTAATCATAATGCAGAAAAATGTCTTACGTTATTTTACACACAAACATACACACACTTATAGAGCATTACAAGCTCCCTTTTTTTTATTTCAAAATATACTTTATTCATGTAAATAAATCTTTGGTACTTGTACAATTTTCCATGTCGTTCATAGTTATATACATTGCATGTCTTATCATTACAAAGAACAAATTGAATTAATCGAATTCACAGTTATCCTATTAACAGTTCCCTTTATTAACTATCCAGTCTCTTGATATTTGGCTGTGACTTCAGCGGAACCCACCTACTGAGTGGGTGCCCTGTTATATGAAAGCAAAGGAACCTTCTTTAACCCCCAGTTTATGGGGTTACCATTGTCCATATGACTGTCCTGTCTCTGGGGTAGCTTGTCTACATCCCCAAGGTAAGCACGAACTGCTGGACCTTCGCTGGGCTGAGGTAGCTATCCAGCTCCTCACTGGGGTCATTTGCCCACTCTGGTGTCATTGAGCCAAGGCAAGGGTCCTCCCTGTCCAGTTCTGTATCTGACAGTGGGACTGTCAGAGGATCACAGTTCTCGGTTGCCTGTAGTTGTGGGGCAGTGGGTACTCCCTGGTTCTCACTGGGTGGAGGGTGGACTTCGGGGGGTCCGTTGTTTCCTGGTTGGGAGGAAATGCCCTCCTCTTTACCGACGGCGCTCTGTCTCTTCTTCTGGTGGTGATGACCTTCTGTGCGTCCATCTTCCCCCTCCGAAGAGCTGGCCGTCCCTCCCTCGTGCAGCTGTCTTTTCCCCCTTTTGCTGGGAGGCTTTGGGGGCCTGGCAAGATTTCCTCTTCCTGTTTTTAACAGGTATCCACTCCTCCGCCTGCTTGATTACCTCCTCCTCCATTTCTTCCATCTGCCCATTAGAGCTAGGATCAGCTGCTGTGTCTCTCCACTGGCTGCCCCCTCCTCCACTCCAGCCTGTTCTTCTTTCTGGGTGCCACCAGACTCCGTTTCCCTGCTGTCCAGGTGGACCTTACTGGTCTTTGGGGGTCCACGGCTCACATTGCCACCTCCAGCCATCTGTGCGTAGGTGGCGGCTCCTCGTCTTGGGCAGGCCTTGTACATGTGGCCCGCTTCTCCGCACAGGTTGCAGCTCTTTTCTTCCGGACAGTCCTTAGTCAAGTGACCCTCCTGTTTGCAGTTCCTGCAGATGGTCACCTTGCAATCCGCCGCCACGTGTCCCGACTTCCCGCAGGTTCGGCACACTTTCAGCAGCCCTGCGTATGTCAGGTAGCCTCTGCTCCCTCCGATTGCGAAGCTCGAGGGTGGGTGGAGGATGTTCCCACTGTCATCGGCCCTCAGAGTTACCCTGACCTGCCGCTTACTGGTTCAGATCCCAAAGGGGTCGATCACATCAGTGGCTTCTCCCTCAACTTGGACGTACCTTCCCAGGAAGGTCAGGACATCAGCCGCTGGAACGTAGGGGTTGTACATATGGATTGTAACAACCCGGTTCCTCTGTGCAGGAAGCACACACAATGGGGTCGCTGACAAGGTGGAAAACAGCGGCTCCCCTTCCTTCTCCTTGAAGACCTTCAGGAGCTGTTCCCACTGCTTCACGCTTCTGAAGGTCACATCGAAGTAGCCTGCCCCAGGGAAATCCTGCAGGCAGTACATGTCTTTTTTTTATTTCAAAAATATACTTTATTCATAAATGATTTGATGGTCTGTACATTTGATCATGCCATACATATGTCCATATTTACAAACACAGATTCGACTTTATCCTTGTCCTTTACAATCCTGTGCATTTTTCAATCTTATACATATATTTGGCTGAGGCATCAGCAGAGCCCAAAAAAAACGTCTGTATGGGCCCCCTGTTCTTCTTTAGGCAGGCCAATCTTACACGGTGGTCTTTCCCCACCGCGCCTTGGCGGCAGCTGCCCCAAGCTTCAGCGCGTCCCTCAAGACGTAGTCTTGGACCTTGGAATGTGCCAGTCTGCAACACTCAGTCGGGGTCAACTCCTTCAGCTGGAAGATCAACAGGTTTCGGACCGCCCAGAGAGCGTCCTTCACCGAGTTGATGATCCTCCAGGAGCAGTTAATGTTCGTCTCGGTGTGAGTCCCGGGGAACAGGCCGTAGAGCACGGAGTCCCGCGTCACGGCGCTGCTCGGGACGAACCTCGACAAGCACCACTGCATTCCTCTCCAGACTTCCTCTGCATAGGCACATTTCAGAAGGAGGTGTGTGACAGTCTCGTCCCCCCCCTGCAGCCACTTCGAGGGCAGCGTGCGGTGTGGCAGAGAGTCCGGGCGTGCATAAAGGATCTCACAGGCAGAGCCCTTCTCACCACCAGCCAAGCCACGTCTTGGTGCTTGTTGGAAAGTTCTGGCGATGAGACATTCTGCAAATGACTTTGACAGTCTGCTCAGGGAACCGCTCGACAGGATCCGCCCTCTCCTTTTCCCGAAGGGTCTCAAGGACGCTACGTGCTGACCACTTCCTGATGGACTAGTGGCCAAAGGTGTTTTTCCTCATAAATTTCTCCACGAAGGATAGGTGATACGGAACGGTCCAACTACTCAGAGCGTTCTGCGGCAGCGAGGCCAGGCCCATCCTTCGCAACACCGGGGACAGGTAGAAACTCAGTACGTAGTGACACTTGGCGTTTGCGTACCGGGGATCCACGCACAGCTTGATGCAGCCACACACAAAGGTGGCCATCAGGGTGAGGGTGGCATTGGGCGTGTTTTTTCCCCCATTGCACCGGTCTTTGTACATAGAGTCTCTTCGGACCCGGTCCATCTTTGATCTCCAAATGAATTGGAAGATGGCCCGGGTGACTGCGGCGGCACAGGTCCTGGGGATAGGTCAGACCTGTGCCACATATAGCAATACTGAGAGTACCTCACACCTGATGACCAGGTTTTTTCCCGCGATGGAGAGCGACCGTTGCCCCCATCTGCCTAGTTTCTGTCTCATCTTCCTGATCCGCTCCTCCCAGGTCTTGGCGCACGCCCCAGCCCCCCCGAAACAAATACCCAGCACCTTCAGGTGGTCCGTCCTGACGGTGAAGGGGATAGAGGAGTGGTCGGCCCAGTTCCCGAAGAGCATGGCCTCGCTCTTGCCTCGGTTTACCTTGGTCCCCGAGGCCCGTTCGAACTGGTCGCAGATGCACATGAGTCTGTGCACGGACAGCGGATCCGAGCAGAAAACAGCGACGTCATCCATGTACAGGGAGGCCTTAATCTGCAGGCCCCCGCTGCCAGGAATAGTCACCCCTCTCAGGCTCGCATCCTTCCTGACGGATTCGGCAAATGGCTCTATGCAACACACAAACAAGGCGGGTGAGAGGGGGCAGCCCTGCCTGACTCCAGATCTTACAGGGAAGCTATCTGATTCCTACACATTGTTTGAGACTGCACTGACAATGTTGGTGTAGAGCAGTCCGATCCAATTTCCGATTCCCTCCCCAAAGCCCATTTTGGAGAGGACATCCCTCATATATGTATGCGATATCCTGTCAAAGGCTTTCTCCTGGTCCAGGCTGATGAGGCAGGTGTCCACCCCCCTGTCCTGCACGTAGGCGATCGTATCCCTGAGGAGTGCGAGACTCTCAGAGATCTTCCTGCCCGGTACAGCACAGGTTTGGTCCGGGTGGATCACCGATCCCAGAGCAGACCTGACCCGGTTGGCGATGACCTTTGACAAGATTTTGTAGTCTGTGTTTAACAGTGAGATCGGTCTCCAATTTCTAATTTCCTCCCTCTCCCCCTTCTGCTTGTAGATGAGGGTGATGATGCCTTTCCTCACACCTTACACTTTGTACATGGTCATCTCTCGGCCTCCTGCAGATGAAATAAAGCGAGCTGTGAACCGATGTATTCTGGATGGTAGAGGAGGGACAATCGAAACTAAATGGTCCAATGTTAATCTGGGTGCAGGGACAGAGAAGGCTTCAGTTTGAGTCTGGAATTCAGTCAGCACAGGAGAGGGGCAAATCAATGAAAAGCCTTTTCCATTCATGTATTCCTGCATTGTGGAAATGTTAATTTACAAATTAAACTGCAAAAGCAGGATATGGAGAACTCTGTGATAAAGTTTCCATTGATGCAGATGCAGAATCTGTGTCAACTCAGTGCAGTGAGATAATTGAATGTGTCAGCACAATCTGTCTAACTTTCTAAACTTCAAACAGGAAAATACAATGGGAATACACAAAAGGTCACATGACAGGGTCAGCTCCTGAATGATCAGTGTGAGGCCTTGTTCAGAATCTGTCTGAGTTTTACTGTGGAGTCAGAAAACAAGTGCCACACAGATGGACTTTGGCTTCAAAATGTAGCTTCTCTAAAAATAAAGAAATGGATATACAATTAAACAAACCTCCTGGACCCTGTGTTGTTTGTATACATTTAGATTAGATTAGATTACTTAGATTAGATTACTTACAGTGTGGAGACAGGCCCTTCGGCCCAACAAGTCCACACCGACCCGCCGAAGTGCAACCCACTCAGACCCATTCCCCTATATTTACCTCTTCACCTAACACTACGGGCAATTTAGCATGGCCAATTCACCTAACCTGCACATCTTTGGACTGTGGGAGGAAACCGGAGCACCCGGAGGAAACCCACACAGACACGGGGAGAATGTACAAACTCCACACAGTCAGTCAGTGAATGAGTGACTGTGTATGTGAAGGAGCAAGTGTGACTGTGAGGGTGAGTGTGACTGAGGGACTGAGAGTTTGTGGTTGAGTTTGTTTGAGTGAGATAGTGTGGTTGAGAAGGTACTGTTGGGATGCTGTGGGTTTGCTGCAGCGGACGCTGTGAAGATAGTTCTGCTGGAGTGTTGTGGGCTTGCAGCAGTGCTGGAGTGCTGCGGGTTTGAAGCAAGTGAAGAGATCATCGCTGGATCGTGATTGGACGTTGGAGGATCGTTTGGTTGTGCTGACCTGCTCTTGGTGGATCTTCATGCTGGCTTCGGCCTAACGCCAATTCAGGGACCAGCCAACCTCAGAGCTATGGCCTCGACAGCTGTCCGCAGCCCTGGGCAGGGGGTTCAAAACACAGTCAGGGTGACTGTGAAGACGATTGAGGATCATACACTGCTCGACCGCACCCTGTTTATTACGAAGGTCCTGTTGGGATGCTGTGGCCGTGTACTGCTGGACCGACAAAGTCCAGCAAAGGAACCGTGAATCCGTGAATCAGCAAAGGAACGGTGTCTGGAAGCACCCAGAAGGAAGGGCAGGCTGTAGGGGAGCAGGCGGCAGACAGCGGGGAGATGCAGCAGCCGACCCAAGCTCCTGCAAGACAGACGGAGGAACAGGACGAGGATGGATCAAAGGAGGCAGAGCAGTGGATTATCGTCAAAAACAGGAAGAGGAAACCTCTCGAGGGCCCCAAAGCCACCAAGCGAAGGGGGAAGAGACACCTCCAAGAGGAGGATACCGGCAGCTCCTCCGAGGGTGAGGATGGGCGCAAGAAGGGTCGCCTCTGGAGGAAGAGGCAGAGTGCCGTGGGGAGAAAGGAGGGCAGCACCGCCCAAGAAGGAAAAGACGATCCCTCTGAGGGGGTGGGTGAAGGCCTCCCCCTACCCGGTGAGAAAGTTTCCATTCTAAAAGCATCCTTCCCCTCCAACCCCCCACTCTTTTCTCTCTCTGCTTCTCCCCTCCATCCCCCTTACTTACCCCCTTTCCTTCCCAGCTAATTGCTTTCCCCAACTCTGCCCTCTCGTCCCCCTTCCCCACCTCTCCTGCCCCCCTTCCCCCTTCTCCTTCCCCCTCTCATTCCCCCTTTACCCCTTCTCCTTCCCCCTCTCATTCCCCCTTTGCCCCTCTCCTTCCACCCATCCTTCCCCGACTCTCTTTCCACCACTTCACCTTCCCCTTCACCCTCTTCTTCCCCCTTTACATTGCCCCTCTCCTTTCCCCTCTACATTTCCCCTCTCCTCCCCTCTCTCCTTCCTTCCACATACTTCCCCTCCTCTCCTGCACCCCCTCCCTCATTTACCCCTCTCCTCCTCCCCTCCTTCTCCTCCCCCTACCACCTTCTCCTTCTACCCCTCTCCTTCCCCTCCGCTACCTTCTCACATCTCCTTCCCATTTCCCCCCATCCCCACCTCACCTTCCCCCCTTACATCCCCTCATTCCCCCCCTCTCTTTCCATCCTCTCCTTTCTCCCTTTCCTGTCCCCTCTCCTCCCCACCCTCTCCTCCCCATCTCTCCCTCATTCCCCCACTCATTCACCCTACTCCTCCCCCTCTCCTTCATCCCTCTCCTCCACCCTCTCCTTCCCTCCCTCACTCCCTCCCCTCCCTCATTCCCTCCCTCCTCCACCCCTCCCTCCTTCCTTCCTCCTACCATCCCTCTCCCTCACCTCCCTTCCCTTCCCACATCTCTTTCCCGTCCCTTCCTTCCCCACCTCTCATTTTCCCCCTCCTTCTCCCCCCTCCATTCCGCCTTAACCCCATCCCCCCACACCCTCCTTTCCTCCTTTCTCCTGTTGTGGGACTGTTATATCGGAGAAGTATTCACATTTTTTGGATTATTGGAATCTCTTTCGGGGTAGAAGTGACCTATACAAGAAGGATGGATTACATAAATTTGGAAGGGGTCTAAACTAATATACTGGCAGGGAAATTTGCTAGCGCTGCTCGGGAGGATTTAAACTAGTAAGGTGGGGGTGGGGGGGACCCAGGGAGATAGTGAGGAAAGATATCAATCTGAGACTGGAACAGTTAAGTACAGAAGTGAGTCAAACAGTCAGGGCAGGCAGGAACAAGGTAGGACTAATAAATTAAATTGCATTTATTTCAATGCAAGGGGCCTAACATGGAAGGCAGATGACCTCAGGGCACTGTTAGGAACATGGGACTGCGTTAAAGAACGACAATGTACAGTTCAGGAACAGGTCCTTCTGCCTTCCAAGCCTGAGCCGATCCAAATGTCCTGTCTAAACCTGTCGCCCAATTCCTGAGTATCTGTATCCCTCTGCTCCCCACCTGCTCATGCATCTGTCCACACACATCTTAAATGTACCGACCGTCCCTGCCCCTCCCACCTCTGCTGGCAACCCATTCCAAACGCCCACCACACTCTGTGTGATGTACTTGCCGTGTGTATCCCCCTTAAACTTTCCACCTCTCACCTTGAAAGTGTGACCTCTCATTATTGAATCCTTCACCCTGGGAAAAAGCTTATCTCCATCCACCCTGTCTACACCCTTCATGATTTCATAAACCTCAATCACGCCCCCCCTTAAACTCCCTTTTTCTAATGAAAACAAAACTAAACTACTCGACCTCTCTTCATAGCTACCACCTTCCATACCAGGCAACATCCTCGGAAACATTCTCTGCACCCTCTCCAAAGTGTCCACATCCTTTTGGGAATGTGATGACCAGAACTGTACACAGTATTCTAAATGTGGCCGAACCAATGTCTTGTACAATTTTAGCATGATTTACCAGCTCTTATACGCAATACCCCATCCAATGACGGCAAGCAGACTATATGCCTTCTTGACCACTCTATCCACCTGTGCAGCAACATTCAGGGTACAATGGACCTGCACTCCCAGATCTCTCTGCCCATCTACTTTTCCCAAGGGTCCTCTGTTCATTGTATAATTCGCTCTTGAATTAGTCTTGCCTAAATGCATCACCTCACATTTGTGAGATATCATAGTACAGTGGGTGGCATAGTGTGAGTGGGTGGCACAGTGGTTAGCACTGCTGCCTCACAGCGCTGGAGACCCGGGTTCAATTCCCGCCTCAGGCGACTGACTGTGTGGAGTTTACACATTCTCCCCGTGTCTGCGTGGGATTCCTTCGGGTGCTCCGGTTTCCTCCCACAGTCCAAAGATTGGTCATGCTAAATTGCCCGTAGTGTTAGGTAAGGGGTAAATGTAGGGGTATGGGTGGGTTACGCTTCAGCGGGTCGGTGTGGACTTGTTGGGCCGAAGGGCCTGTTTCCACACTGTAATGTAATGTAATGTAATGTAATCTAAAAAAAAATCAATGATAGAAACATAGCTCAGAGATGGGCAAGACTGGCAGTTTAATGTTCCAGGATACAAATGCTACAGGAAGGATAGAAAAAGAGGCAATAGAGGAGTTTCTGATAAGGGATAGCATTACAGCTGTGCTGAGGGAGGATATTCCTGGAATTACATCCAGGGACGTTAGTTGGGTGGAATTGAGAAATAAGAAAGGGATGATCACCTTCTTGGGATTGTATTATAGACCCCCGAATAGTCAGAGGGGAATTGAGAAACAAATTTGTTAGGGAATCTCAGCTATCTGAAAGAATAATAGGGTGGTTATGGTCAGGGATTTTAAATTTCCAAACATAGCCTTTGACTGCCATAGTGTTAAGGGTATAGATGGAGTGTGTAAGTGTGTACAAGACAATTTTCTGATTCAGTATGTGGATGTACCTACTAGAGAAGGTGCAAATCTTGACTTACTCTTGGGAAATAAGGCAGGGCAGGTGACTGAGGTGTCAGTGGGGGAGCACTTTGGGACCAGCGACCATAATTCTATTAGATTTAAAATAGTGATGGAAAAGGGTAGGCCAGATCTAAAAGTTGAAGTTCTAAATTGGAGAAAGGCCAATTTTGACGGTATTGGGCAAGAATTTTCAAAAGCTGATTGGGGGCAGATGTTTGCAGGTAAAGGAACGGCTGGAAAATGGGAAGCCTTCATAAGTGAGATAATAAGAATCCAGAGAAAGTATATTCCTGTCAGGGTGAAAGGAAAGGTTGGGAGGTATAGGGAATGCTGGATGACTAAAGAAATTGAGGGTTTGGTTAAGAAAAAGAAGGAAGCATATGTCAGGTATAGACAGGATAGATCGAGTGAATCCTTAGAAGAGTATAAAGGCAGTAGGAGTATACTTAAGGGGGAAATCAGGAGGGCAAAAAGGGGACATGAGGTAGCGTTGGAAAATAGAATTAAGGAGAATCCAAAAGGTTTTTACAAATACATTAAGGACAAAAGGGTAACTAGGGAGAGAATAGAGTCCCTCAAAGATCAGCAAGGCGACCTTTGTGTGGAGCCACAGAAAATGGGGGAGATACTAAATGAGTATTTTGCATCAGTATTTACTGTGGAAAAGGATATGGAAGATATAGACTGTAGGGAAATAGATGGTGACACCTTGCAAAATGTCCAGATTACAGAGGAGGAAGTGCTGGATGTCTTGAAATGCATAAAGGTGGATAAATCCCCAGGACCTGATCAGGTGTACCCTAGAACTCAGTGGGAAGCTAGAGAAGTGATTGCTGGGCCTCTTACTGAGATATTTGTATCATCGATAGTCACAGGTGAGGTGCCAGAAGACTGGAGTTTGGCAAACGTGGTGCCACTGTTTAAGAAGGGTGGTAAGGACAAGCCAGGGAACTATAGACCGGTGAGCCTCACCTCAGAGGTGGGCAAGTTGTTGGAGGGAATCCTGAGGGACAGGATGTGCATGTATTTGGAAAGGCAAGGACTGATTAGGGATAGTCAACATGGCTTTGTGAATGGGAAATCATGTCTCACAAACTTGATTGAGTTTTTTGAAGAAGTAACAAAGAGGATTGATGAGGGTAGAGCAGTAGATGTGATCTAAATCAACTTCAGTAAGGCCTTCGAAAAGGTTCCCTATGGGATACTGTTTACCAAGGTTAGATCTCATGGAATACAGGGACAACTAGCCATTTGGATACAGAACTGGCTCAAAGGTGGTGGTGGAGGAGTGCTTTTCAGACTGGAGGTCTGTGACCAGTGGAGTGCCACAAGGATCGGTGATGGGCCCTCTACTTTTGTCATTTACATAAATGATGCGAGAATAACAGATACAGTTGGTAAGTTTTCGGATGATACCAAAATGTGAGGTGTAGTGGACAGTGAACAGGGTTACCTCAGAGTACAACAGGATCTGGATCAGATGGGCCAATGGGCTGAGAAGTGGCAGATGGAGTTTAATTCAGATAAATGTGAGCTGCTGCATTTTGGGAAAACAAATCTTAGCAGGACTTATACACTTAATGGTAAGGTCCGAGGGAGTGTTGCTGAACAAAGAGACCTTGGAGTGCAGGTTCATAGCTCCCTGAAAGTGGAGTCGCAGGTAGATAGGATAGTGAAGAAGGCATTTGGTATGCTTTCCTTTATTGATCAGAGTATTGAGTACAGGAGTTGGGAGGTTATGTTGTGGCTGTACAAGACATTGGTCAGGCCACTGTTGGAATATGGTGTGCAATTCTGTCTCCTTCCTATCGGAAAGATGTTGTGAAACTTGAAAGGATTCAGAAAAGATTCGCAAGGATGTTGCCCGGCTTGGATGTTTTGAGCTATAGGGAGAGGCTGAACAGGCTGGGGCTGTTTTCCCTGGACCATCAGAGGCAGAGGGGTGACCTGATAGAGGTTTACAAAATTATGACAAGTGTGGATAGGATAAAAAGACAAAGTCTTTTCCCTGGGGTTAGTGAGTCCAGAACTAGACGGCATAGGTTTAGGGTGAGAGGGGAAAGATATAAAAGAGACTGAAGGGACAAAGTTTTCACACAGAGGGTGGTACGTGTATGGAATGAGCTGCCAGAGGAAGTGGTGGAGGCTGGTACAATTGTAACATTTAAAAGGCATTTGGATGGGTATATGAATAGGAAGGGTTTGGAGGGATATGGGCCGGGTGCTGGCAGGTCCGACTAGATTGGGTTGGGATATCTGGTCGGCATGAACATGTTGGACCGAAAGGTTTGTTTCCATACTGTATATGTCAATGACTCTACGACTCTAAATCAGTAACTACCGACAGTTGGATGAATTTTGGGTCAGTACAAATTGGTGAGCACTGACATTTTAAAACCTTTTGGGACAATTCAAATCAGAAACCATCCATACTTAGAAGAATTTGTGGTCAGTACAAATCAGTAACCAGTGATTCATGGAAAAAAATTCTGGTCGAAACACTGACTCTTCAAAAAACTTTGGGGCAGTGCAAATCAGTAACCACTGACAGTTGAAAAATTTCAGGTCAATACAAATCAGGAACCAGTGACAGTAAGAAAAAATTCGGGTCAGTGGAAATCAGTAACCATCCATACGAAGAAAAATTTGGATTCAGTATAAATCAGTAACCACAGACATCTGGAAAAAATTTGTGGCAGTGCAAATCAGTAACTACCGACAATTGGATGAATTTCGAGTCAATACAAATCAGTAACCACGGACACTTTGAAAAATTTCTAGTCAGTGAAAATCAGTAACTACCGACAGAGAAGTTACGGGTCAGTTCAAATCGGTGAGCACTGACATTTCAAAAGATTTTGGGTCAGTACAAATCAGTAACCATCCACACTTCGACAAACTGAGGGTCAGTTATGAATCAGTAATCACCGACAGATGGAAATATTTAGGGTCAGTCCAAATCAGTAAGCACTAACACTTCAAAAAATATTAGGTGAGTGCAAGTCAGTAACCACCGACACTGAGAAAATGGTCAGGTCAGTGCAAATCAGTAAACACTGACAATTCAGAAGAATTTGGGACATTGCAAATCAGTCACCATCTGCGGTTGGCAAAACTTGTGCTCAGTAAAAATCAGTAACCACCGACACTGAGAAAATGTTTCAAGTCAGTGCAAATCAGTAAACACTGGTACATGGGAAAACATTCTGGTCGGTGCAAATCAGGAAACACTGACACTTCGACAAATTAGGGGCAGTGCAAATCAGTAACCACCGACAGTTTGAAAAATTTCAAGTCAGTATAAGTCAGGAGCCAGTGTCAGTAAGAAAAATTTCCCTTCATTACAAATCAGTAATCACCAACATTTGGAAAAATTACGGGTCAGTTCAAATCGGTGAGCACTGACATTTCAAAAGAATCTGGGACAGTGCAAATCAGTAACCATCCACACTTAGAAAAGGTTCGGGTCAGTAGAAATCAGTAACCACCAAAAGTGAGAAAATTTGGGGTCAGTACAAATCAGTAACCACTGATACATGGAAAGCAAAATTCTGGTTGGTGCAAATCAGGAAATACTGACACTTCAACAAACTTCAGGGCAGTGCAAATCAGTAATCACCTACACAGAGAATAATTTCAGGTCAGTAGAAATCAATAACCACCGACAGTTGGAAAATTTAGGGTCAGTGCAAATCAGTTACCATCCACACTTGGAAAAACTGAGGGTTAGTTACAAATCAGTAACCACCGACAGTTGGAAACATTGAGGGTCAGTTCAAATCAGCAAGCACTAACACTCCGAAAAATATTGGATGAGTACAAATCAGTAACCACCAACAGTTAGAGAATTTACGGGTCAGTACAAATCAGTGAGCACTGACATTTCAAAAGAATTTGGGACAGTGCAGATCAGTAAACACTGACACAGAGAATAATTTGGGGTCAGTACAAATCAGTAACCACTGATACATGGAAAGCAAAATTCTGGTTGGTGCAAATCAGGAAATACTGACACTTCAACAAACTTCAGGGCATGCAAATCAGTAACCACTGACACAGAGAATAATTTCAGGTCAGTACGAATCAGTAACCACCATCAGGTGGACAAATATTGGGTCAGTACAAATCGGGGAGCACTGACATTATAAAAAATTTTGGGACAGTGCAAATCAGTCACCATCCACGCATATCAAAATTTGTGCTCAGTAAAAATCAGGAACCACTGACACTGAGAAAATGTTCAGGTCAGTACAAATCAGTAAACACTGGTACATGGAAAAACATTCTGGTCGGTGCAAATCAGGAAACACTGACACTTCGACAAACTTCAGGGCAGTGCAAATCAGTAATCAGCGACACAGTTTGAAAAATTTCAATTCAGTACAAATCTGGAACCATTGACATTTGGAAAAAATTACAGGTCAGTACAAATCAGTGAGCACTGACATTTCAAAAGAATTTGAGTCAGTGCAAATCAGTAACCATCCACACTTAGAAAAGGTTCAGGTCAGTAGAAATCAGTAACAACCAAAACTGAGAATAATTTGAGGTCAGTACAAATCAGGTACCACTGATATATGGAAAAAAATTCTGGTTGGTGCAAATCAGGAAACTCTGACACTTCGACAAACTTCAGGGCAGTGCAAATCAGTAATCACCGACATTTGGAAAAATTTCGGGTCAGCACAAATTAGTAACCACCGACATTTGGAAATATTACGGGTCAGTACAAATCGGTGAGCACTGATCCTTCAAAAGAATTTGGGTCAGTGCAAATCAGTAACCATCCACACTTAGAAAAAGGTTTGGATCAGGAGAAATCAGTAACCACCAACACAGAGAATAATTTGGGTCACTACAAATCTGTAACCACTGATACTTGAAAAAAAATCTGGTCAGTGCAAATCAGCAAACACTGGTACATGGAAAAACATTCTGGTCGGTGCAAATCAGGAAACACTGACACTTCGACAAACTTCAGCGCAGTGCAAATCAGTAACCACCGATACTTAGATTAAGTTCAGGTCAGTAGAAATCAATAGTCACCAACAGTTGGAAAAATTGTGGGTCAGTACAAATTAGTAAGCACTGAGGTTTCAAAAAAATTGTTTCAGTACAAATCAGTCACCACTGACAGTTGGAAAAAATTGGGGTCAATTCAAATCAGTAAGCACTAACACTTCGAAAAATTTCTAGTCAATGAAAATCAGTAACCACTGACAGTTTGAAAAATTTATGGTCAGAACAAATCAGTAACCACCAACATTAGAGAAATTATGGGTGAGTACAAATCAGTGAGCACTGACATTTCAAAGGAATTTCCGACAGTGCAAATCAGTAACCATCCACACTTAGAAAAGGTTCGGGTCAGAAGAAATCAGTAACCACCAGAACTGAGAATAATTTGGGACAGTACAAATCAGTAACTACTGATACATGGAAAAAATTCTGGTCGGTGCAAATCAGGAAACACTGATAGTTGGAAAAATTTAGGGTCAATTAAAATCAGAAATCACTGACACTTCAAACAATTTCTAGTCAATGAAAATCAGTAACCACCGACGCAGAGAATAATAGGGGTCAGTACAAATCAGTAACCACTGACAGGTGGAAAAAATAGATTCAATGAAAATCAGTAAAAACCGACACAGAGAATAATAGGGGTCAGTACAAATCAGTAACCATCCACACTTAGTTAAACTGATGGTCCCCCAAATCATTTACAAGTGATAGTTGGAAAAATTTAGGGTCAGTTCAAATCAGTAAGCACTAACATTTTGAAAAAATTTCTCATCAGTAAAAATCAGTAACCATTGACAGTTGGAAACATTTATGGTCAGAACAAATCAGTGAGCACTGACACTTTGAAAAATATTGGGTGTGTACAAATCAGTAATCAACAAAATGTGGAAAAATTACGGGTCAGTACAAATTGGTGAGCACTGACATTTCAAAAGAATTTGGGTCAGTGCAAATCAGGAACCATCGACACTTAGAACGATTTCAGGTCAGTAGAAATCAATAACCACCAACAGGTGGAAAAATTACGGGTCAGTACAAATCAGTAACCACCGACAGGCGGAAACATTTCGGGTCAGTACAAATCGGTAAGCACTGATATTTTTTAATATTTTGGGACTGTACAAATCAGTCACCATCTGCACTTAGCAAAATTTGTGCTCAGTAAAAATCAGTAAACACCGACACTGAGAAAATGTTCGGGTCAGTACAAATCAGTCAACACTGATACATGGAAAAAAATTCTGGTCGGTGCAAATCAGGAAACACTGACACTTCAACCAACTTCAGGGCAGTGCAAATCAGTATTCACCGACACAGAGAATAATTTGGGGTCAGTACAATTCAGTAACCACTGATACATGGAAAAAATTCTTGTCGGTGCAAATTAGGAAACACTGACAGTTGGAAAAATTTAGGGTCAGTTCAAATCAGTAAGCCCTGACACTTTGTTAAATATTGGGTGGGTACAAATCAGTAATCACCAAAAAGTGGAAAAATTAGGGGTCAATACAAATCGGTGAGCACTGACATTTCAAAAGAATTTGGGTCAGTGCAGATCAGTAACCATCCACACTTAGAAAAGGTTTGGGTCAGTAGAAATCAGTAACCACTGACACAGAGAATAATTTGGGACAGTACAAATCAGTAATCACTGATACTTGAAAAAAATTCTGGTCGGTGCAAATCAGGAAACACTGATAGTTGGAAAGATTTAGGGTCAATTAAAATCAGTAACCACTGACACTTCAAACAATTTCTAGTCAATGAAAATCAGTAACCACCGATGCAGAGAATAATAGGGGTCAGTACAAATCAGTAACCACTGACAGGTGGAAAACGTTCGGGTCAGTACAAATCAGTAACCACTGATACATGGAAAGAAAATTCTGGTCAGTGCAAATCAGGAAACACTGACGCTTCGACATACTTCAGGGCAGTGCAAATCAGGAACCATCGACACTTAGAACGATTTCAGGTCAGTAGAAATCAATAACCACCGACAGTTGGAAAAATTACGGGTCAGTACGAATCAGTAACTACTGATAGGTGAAAACATTTCAGGTCAGTACAAATTGGTAAGCACTGATATTTTTTAATATTTTGGGGCTGTGCAAATCAGTCATCATCTGCGCCTAGCAAAATTTGTGCTCAGTAAAAATCAGTAACCACCGACACTGAGAAAATGTTCGGGTCAGTACAAATCAGTAAACACTGGTACATTCTGGAAACACTGGAAAAACATTCTGGTCGGTGCAAATCACTGACACTTCGACAAACTTCAGGGCAGTGCTAATCAGTATTCACCGACACAGAGAATAATTTGGGGTCAGTACAAATCAGTAACCACTGATACATGGAAAAAAAAATCTGGTCTGTGCAAATCAGGAAACACTGACAGTTGGGAAATTTTCGGGTGAATTCAAATCAGTAATCACTGAGAGTTGTAAAGAAATTAGGGTCAGTTAAAATCAGAAGCCACCGACACAGAGAATAATTTGGGGTCAGTACAAATCAGTAACCACTGATACATAGAAAAAATTCAGTCGGTGCAAATCAGGAAACACTGACACTTTGACAAACTTCCAGGGCAATGCAAGTCAGTAATCACTGACACTTAGAATAATTTCAGGTCAGTAGAAATCAATAACCACCGACAGTTGGAAACATTTAGGGTCAGTGCAAATCAATAACCACAGACGGTTGGAAAAATTGCGGGTCAGTACAAATCGGTATACACCGAGATTTCAAAAAAAAATTCAGGTCAGTACAAATCAGTTACCATCCACACTAAGAAAAACGAGGGTCAGTAACAAATCAGTAACCACCGACAGTTGGAAAAATTTAGGGTCAGTTCAAATCAGTAGGCACTAACACTTCGAAAAATATTGGGTGGGTACAAATCAGTAACCACCAAAAAGTGGTGAGCACTGACATTTCAAAAGAATTTGGGTCAGTGCAAATCAGTCACCATCCACACTTAGAAAATGTTCGGGTCAGTCCAAATCAGTAACCACTGATACATGGGGAAAAAAATTCTGGTCAGTGCAAATCAGGAAACACTGATGCTTCGACAAACTTCAGGGCGGTGCAAATCAGTAACCACCGACAAGTGGAAAAGTTATTGTCACTACAAATCAGTAACCAACGACACCTAGAAAATGTTCGGGTCAGTGTAAATCAGTAACCATCCACACTTAGAAAAATTTGGTGTCAGTACAAATCAGTGACCACTGGAAAAGATTTCTAGTTGGTGCAAATCAGGAAACACTGACACTTCGACAAACCTCAGGGCAGTGCAAGTCAGTAATCACCGACACTTACAAAGGTTTGGGGTCAGTACAAATCGCTAACCACCGACAGTTGGAAAAATTTCATGTGAGCGCAAATCAGTAACCACTGACATTTGGAAAATTTTCAGGTCGGTACAACTCAGAAACCACTGACTCTGAGAAAATGCTGGGTTAGTGCAAATCAGTCACCACAGACACTTAGAGAAAATTCAGGTCTGTACAAATCAGTTACAACCAACACTTTGAAAAGTTTCTGCTCTGTACAAATCAGTAACCAACGACAGTTGGGAAAAGATGGGGTCAGTACAAATCAGTAAGATCTGACTATTTGAAAAATTTTGAGTCAGTACACATCAGTAACCACCGAGATTAGATTAGATTACTTACAGTGTGGAAATTTGAAAAATTTCCGGTCAGTTTCCATCAGTAACCATAGACAGTTGGAAATATTTCGGGTCAGTGCAAAACATGAACCGGTGACAGTTTGAAAAATTTCAAGACAGTACAAATCAGTAACCACTGACACTAAGAAAGATTTTGGGTCAGTGCAAATAAGTAAACATCCACACTTGGAAAAATTTGGGGTCAGTATAAATCAGAAACCACCGACAGGTGGAAAAAGTTCGGGGCAGTCCAGATGATTCATCACCGACACTTTGAAAAATTTGGGGTCAGTGCAAATCAGTAACCACTGAGAGTTGGGTGAATTTCAAGTCAGTACAAATCAGTCAGCACCGACAGAGTAATTTTGGGTCAGTACAAATCATTAACCACCGATAGGTGGAAAAATTACGGGTCAGTACAAATTGGTAAGCACTGATGTTTAAAATAATTTTGGGGTCAGTGCAAATCAGTAACCATCCACACTTAGAAAAAATTGGGGTCAGTATAAATCAGTAACCACTGACACATGGAGACATTTCTAGTTGGTGCATATCAGGGAACACTGACACTTCGACAAACTTTGGGGCAGTGCAAATCAGTAATATCTGACGCTTAGAAAAATGTCAGGTCTGTACAAATCTGTAACCACCAAAAAGTGTAAAAATTACAGGTCAGTACAAATCAGTAAGCACTGACATTTCAAAACATTTCGGGACAGTGCAAGTCAGTAACCCACAACATTAGAAACATTTTGGGTCAGTGCAAATCCATAACCATTCACACTTGGAAACATTTGGGGTCAGTCCAAATCAGTAACCACCGACAGTTGGATAAATTAGTGTGGGAAAAGATTTGCTAACCCACGATAGGCCCACAAAAGCAAAATTGGCCAAACTGTACCAGAACCCCCAGAATTCCCCAGCAGCTCACAAGCCGAATCAGACAGCACACATACAAGGGATTAGGATTTCTGCTCCCACTGACATGACACAGCACCACAGATATCTCAAAGCCTTAAGGACAGTTTCACAACCCAGCAATACTAAAGTCACACAAGGAGTGGGTCAGACAGAGAGGCAACAACAAGGACACCCTCCAGGAACAGGACAATGGAAACACCTCACTACTTCAGAAGAGATATTAACACCCACCTGTGAAGGGGAATGGAACCGTCGATACTGTCAGGATGTTGCATTGTGGGAAGGAACAGGACATTCATCCAATAAACTGCTTTCCAATTCGCATCCTTGGAACGAGATTACTCCATTTCCAGATACATTGTAGTTTCCTATTTCTTGATCAGTGCCTTCCTTCCCATCTCTCCTTCTCCCCTCTCTCCTTCTCCCCTCTCTCCTTTCCCCTTCCTTTCCTCCTCTCATTCTGCCCGCGCTCCTTCCCCCTTCCTTCACCCCTCTCCTTCTCCCCTCTCTCCTTCCACCTTCCTTCCCCTCTCTCCTTCTCCCCTCTCTCTTTCCCCCTTCCTTCCCCCTCTACTACCCCCTCTCCTTCTCCCCTCTCTCCTTCCCCCTCTCTCCTTCCCCCTTCCTTCCCTCCTCTCTGTCTCCCCTCTCTCCTTGCCCCTTCCTTCCCCTCTCTCCTTCTCCCCTCTCTCCTTCCCCCTTCCTTCCCCTCTCTCCTTCTCCCCTCTTTCCTTCCCCCTTCCTTCCCTCCTCTCCTTCTCCCCTCGCTCCTTCCCCCTTCCTTCCCCTCTCTCCTTCCCCCACTCTCTCCTTCTACACTCTCTCCTTCCCCCTTCCTTCTCCCCTCTCTCCTTCCTTCCCCTCTCTCCTTCTCCCCTCTCTCCTTCCCCCTTCCTTCCCTCTCTACTACCCCCCTCTCCTTCTCCCCTCTCTCCTTCCCCCTTCCTTCCCTCTCTACTACTCCCCTCTCCTTCCCCCTTCCTTCCCCTCTCTCCTTCTCCCTTCCTTCCCCTCTCTCCTTCCCCCCTCTCTCCTTCTCCCTTCTTTTCTCCTCACCTTCTCCCTCTCCTTCCGTCTCTCCTTTCCCCTTCCTTTCCATCTCTCGTTATTTCTTCCTGTCCCCCTTCACCCCTCTCTCCTTCGGACTTCCTTCCCCCTTCCTTCCCCCCTCTACTTCTCTCCTCTCTCCTTTCCCCTCTTCTTCACCCCCTCCTTCTCCCCCTCTCCTTCCCTCCGTCTCCCCTCTCTCCTTCTCCCTCTATCCTTCCCCACTCTCTACTTCCCCCTCACTCATTCCTCCCTTCCCAGTCTCTCGTTGCCCCCTCCTTCCCCACTCTCTCCTTCCCCCTCTATCCGTCACCCTGTCCTTCCCCTCTCTCCTTCTCCCCTCTCTCCTCCCCCCTTCCTTCCCCTCTCTCCTTCCCCCACTCTCTCCTTCTACCCTCTCTCCTTCTCCCTTTGTTCCTCTCTCACCTTCTCCCCTCTCTCCTTCCCCCTACCTTCCCCTCCTTCCTTCCCCCCTCTCCTTCTCCACTCTCTACATCCCGTCTCTCCTTCTCCCCTGTCTCCTTACCTCTTCCTTTCCACCCTCCTTCTCCCCTCTCTCCTTCCCCCTCACCTTCATCACTCTCTCCTTCCCCCTTCCTTCCCCTCTCTCCTTCCCCCTTCATTCCACTCTCTCCTTCCCCCACTCTCTCCTTTTCCCCTCTCTCCTTCCCCCTTCATCCCCTCCCCGCTCTCCTTCCCCCTTCCTTCCCTTCTCTCCTTCCCCCACTCTCTCCTTCTCCCTTCCTTCCGCGCTCTCCTTCCCCCTCACTCCTTCTCCACTCTCTCCTTCCCCCTTCCTTCCCCTCTCTCCTTCTCCCCTGTCTACTTCTCCCTTCCTTTTCCCCATCCTTCTCCCCTCTCTCCTTCCCCGCTCTTCATTCTCCCCTCTCTCCTTCTCCCTTCCTTCCCCCCTCTCCTTCACCACTCTCTACTTCACCCCTCTCTTCTCCCCCCCTTCTTCCCCCCTCACCTTCACCACTCTCTCCTTCCCCCTCTCCTTGCCCCCTCTCCTTCTCCCCTCTCTCCTTCTCACTCTCTCCATCCCCGCTCTCTCATTCTCCCCTCTCTCCGTCTCCCCTCTCTCCTTCCCCCTCTCCTTCCCTCCTGTCCTTCACCACTCTCTCCTTCTCCCCTCTCCTTCTCCTCTCTCTCCTTCTCCCCTCTCCTTCTCCCCTTTCTCCTTCCCCCTTCTTTCCCCTCTCTCCTTCCCCCTTCCTTCCACTCTCCACTTCACCCCTGACTCCTTCCACCTTCCTTCCATTCCCCACCTCCTTCTCCCCTCTCTCCTTCCCCCTCTCCTCCCCCCCTCTTTCTACCCTCTCTCCTTCCCCCTTCCTTCCCATCTCTCGTTATTCCTTCCTTCTCCACTCTACTTCCCCCTTGCGCCTGCCCTCTCCTTCTCCCCTCTCTCCACCCCCCTTCCTTCCCCTCTCCTACCCCCTCTCCTTCCCCCGCTCCTTCTCTCCTCTCTCTACCCCTCTCTCCTTCTCCCCCTCTCCTCTCCCATCTCTCCTTCCCCCGCTCCTTCTCCCCTCTCTCTACCCCTCTCTCCTTCTCTCCCTCTCCTCCCCACTCTCCTTCCCCCCTCCTTCCCTCTCTCCTTCCCCCTCAATCCTTCCCCACTCTATCCTCCCCCTCACTCCTTCCTCCCTCTCTCCATTCCCCATCTCTCCTTCTCCCCTCTCTCCTTCTCCCTTCCTTCCCCTCTCTGCTTCCCCCCTCTCTCCTTCCCCCCTCTCTCCATTCCCAATCTCTCCTTCTCCCCTATCTCCTTCCCGCTTCCTTCCCCTCTCCTTTCCCCTTCCTTCTCCCCTCTCTCCTTCCCCCTTCGTTCCCCTCTCTCCTTCTCCCCTCTCCTCCCTGTATCCTTCCCAACTCTCTAATTCCCCCTCTCTCCTTCCTCCCTCTCTGTTTTCCCCATCTCTCCTTCTCCCCTCACTCCTTCCCCCCTTCCCCCTCTCTCGTTCCCCCCTCCTTCCCCACTCTCTCCTTCCCCCCTCTATCCGTCACCCTCTCTTTCCCCCCTCTCTTTCTCTCCACTCACCTTGTCCCCTCTCTCCTTCTCCCCTCTCTCCTTTCCCCTCTCCTGCCCCCCTCTCGTTCTCGCCTCTCTCCTTCTCCCCTCTCTCCTTCCCTCTTCCTTTCCCTCTCTCCTTCTCCTTTTTCTCCATCCACCTTCCTTCCCCTCTATCCTTCTCCCCTCTCCTTCCCCATTCCTTCCCCCACTCCGTCTCCCCTCTCTCCTTCCCCCCTCTCCTTCTCCTCTCTCTCCCTCCCATCTCTCCTTACTCCTTCCTTCCCTCCTCTCCATCGCTACTCTCTCCTCCCCCCTTGCTTCCCCTCTCTCCTTTTCCCCTCTCCTTCCCCATTCCTTCCCCCACTCCGTCTCCCCTCTCTCCTCCCCCCTTCCTTCCCCTCTCCCCTTCTCCACTCTCTCCTTCCCCCTTCCTTCCCCCCCCTCTCCCCTCTCTCTTTCTCCCCACTCTCCTTCTCCACTCTCTCATTCCACATTCCTTCCCCCTTCCTTCCCTCCTCTCCTTCCCCCTTCTTCCCTTCCACGTTTCGTCCCCTTTCTCCTTCTCCCCTCCCTACTTCCCCCTCTCTCCTTCCCCCTCTCCTTCTCCCCTCTCTCCTTCCCCCTTTCATCTCCCCTCTCTCCTTCCCTGCTCTGTTTCTCCCCTCTCTCCTTCCTCTCTCTCTCTCCTTCTCCCCTCTCTCCTTTCCCCTTCCTTCCACGCTCTGTTTCTACCCACTTCCTTCCCCCCTCTCCTTCCCCCCTCTTCCTTCTCCGGTTCTTCCCCTTTCTCCTTCTCACCTCCCTACTTCCCCCTCGCTCCTTCCCCCGCTCCTTCTCCCCTCTCTCTACCCCTCTCTCCTTCTCCCCCTCTCCTCCCCTCTCTCCTTCTCCCACTCTCCTTCCCCCCTCCTTCCCCCTCTCTGTCTCCCCTCTCTCCTTCCCCCTCAATGCTTCCCCACTCTCTCCTTCCCCCTCACTCCTTCCTCCCTCTCTCCATTCCCCGTCTCTCCTTCCCCCTTCCTTCCCCTCTCTGCTTCCCCCATCTCTCCTTCCCCCCTCTCTCCATTCCCAATCTCTCCTTCTCCCCTATCTCCTTCCCGCTTCCTTCCCCTCTCCATTCCCCTTCCTTCTCCCCTCTCTCCTTCCCCCTTCGCTCCCCTCTCTCCTTCTCCCCTCTCCTCCCTGTATCCTTCCCAACTCTCTACTTCCCCCTCTCTCCTTCCTCCCTCTCTGTTTTCCCCATCTCTCCTTCTCCCTTCACTCCTTCCCCCCTTCCCCCTCTCTCGTTCCCCCCTCCTTCCCCCCTCTCTCCTTCCCCCCTCTATCCGTCACCCTTTCCTTCCACCCTCTCTTTCTCTCCAGTCACCTTGTCCCCTCTCTCCTTCCCCCTCTCCTTCCCCCTCTCCTACCCCCCTCTCCTTCTCGCCTCTTTCCTTCTCCCCTCTCTCCTTCCTTCTTCCTTTCCATCTCTCTTTCTCCCTTTTCTCCATCCACCTTCCTTATCCTCTCTCCTTCTCCACTCTCTCCTTCCCCATTCCTTCCTCTCTCTCCTTCTCCACTCTCTCCTTCCCCCTTCCTTCCCCTCTCTCCTTCTCCCCTCTCTCCTTCCCCTGTCCATCGCCTCTTTCCTTCCCCCTCCCCCTCTTCTCCCCACTCTCCTCCCCCTCTCCTTCTCCGAACACTCCTTCTCCCTCTCTCCTTCCCCCCTCTCCGTCTCCCCTCTCTCCTTTCCCCCTCTCTCCTTCTCCTCTATCCTTCCACACACTCTCCTTCCCCCTGTCTCCTTTCTACCCCCCTTCCCCATCTCTCCTTTTCCCCTCACTCCTTTCCCCCTTCCCCACTCTCTCCTTCACCCCTCTATCCGTCCCGCTCTCCTTCCCCCTCTCTTTCTCCCCTCTCTCCTTCCCCTCTCTCCTCCCCTCCCTCCTCCGCCACTCCTTCACCCCTCTCCTTCCCCCTTCCTCCACCCCTCCTTCTCCCCTCTCTCCTTCACCCCTCTCTTCTACTCCCTTCCTTCCACCCCTCTTTCTCCCCTCTCACCTTCTCCCACTCCGCCCCCTCTCCTTAGCCCTTCTCACCTTCTCCCATCTCTCCTTTCCCCTCTCCTTCCCCCTCTCCTTCTCCCCTCTCTCTTTCTCCCATCTCTCCTTCTCCAATCTCTCCTCCTCCCATCTCTCCTTTCTGCTCTCCTTCCCCCTCCCTCCTTCTCCCTCTCTCCTTCCCCCTTCCTTCCCCTCATTCCTTCTTCCCTCTCTTTCCTTCCACCCTCCTTCTCCCCTCTCTCTTTCCCCCTGTCTACGTCCCGCCCTCTCCTTTACCCATCTCTCCTTCTCCCCTCACTCCTTCCCCCCTTCCCCACTCTCACCTTCTCCCCTCTCTCCTTCTCGCTTCATTCTCCCCTCTCTGATTCTCCCCTCTCTCTTTTCGCCTTCCTTCCCCCGTCTCTCTACCCCCCTTTCCCCTCTTCTCCCCTCTCTCCTACCCCCTTCCTTCCCCCCTCTCCTTCTCCCCTCTCTCCTTCCCTCCTCTCCGTCTCCACTCTCTCCTTCTGCCTTCCTCCTCCCCCCTTCCTTCCCATCTCTCCTTCTCCCCTCACTCCTTCCCCCCTTCCCCACTCTCTCCTTCTCCCCTATCTCCTTCTCCCCTCTCTCCTTCTCACTTCATTCTCCCCTCTCTCCCCTTCTCCCCTCTCTCCTTTCGCCTTCCTTCCCCCCTCTCTCCATACCCCTTTCCCCCTCTTCTCACCTCTCTCCTTCCCCTTTCCTTCCCCTCTCTCCTACCCCCTTCCTTCACCCCTCTCCTTCCCCGGTTCTTCCCCTTTCTCCTTCTCACCTCCCTACCTCCCCCTCTCTCCTTCCCCTTCTCCTTCTCCACACTCTCTACCCCTCTCTCCTTCTCCCCTCTCCTCCCCTCTCTCCTTCTCCCCTCTCTCCTTCTCCCTCTCTCCTTACCCCCTCCTTCCCAGTCTCTCATTCCTCCTCTATCCTTCCCCACTCTCTCCTTCCCCCTCACTCCTTCCTCCCTCTCTCCATTTCCCATCTCTCCTTCTCCCCTCCATCCTTCTCCTTTTGTTCCCCTCTCTCCTTCTCCCCTGTCTCCTTCCCCCTTCCTTTCCCCTCTCCTTCTCACCCCTCTCCATCTCCCCTCTCTCCTTCTTCCCTCTTTCCTTCTCCCTCTCTCCTTCCCTTCTCCTTCCCCCCTCTCCGTCTCCCCTCTCTCCTCCCCTCAACCCTTCCCCACTCTTTCCTTCCCCCTCACTCCTTCCTCCCTCTCTCCACTCCCCATCTCTCCTTCTCCCCCACTCCATCCCCCCTTCCCCATCTATCCGTCACTCTCTCCTTCCCCCACTCTCTTTCTCCCCCTCTCCTCTCCCCTCCCTCCTTCCTCCCTCACCTTCAGCATTCTCTCCTTCCCCGTCTCTCCTTCTCCCCTTTCTCCTTCCCCCTTCCTTCTCCCCTCTCTCCTTCCCTGCTCTTCCTTCTCCCCTCTCTCCTTCTCCCCTCTCTCCTTCCCCCCTCTCCTTCTCCCCTCTCTCCTTCCCCTTCCTTCCACACTCTGTTTCTCCCCCCTCTCCTTCTCCCCTCTCTCCTTCCCCTTTCCTTCCCCTCTCTCCTACACCCTTCCTACCCCCGTCTCCTTCCCCCTCTCCTTCCCGCCTCTTTCCTTCCCCGTTTCCTCCCCTTTCTCCTTCTCCCCTCCCAACTTTCCACTCTCACCTTCCCCCTCTCCTTCTCCCCTCTCTCCTCCCCTTTCTCCTTCTCCCCTCTCTCCTTGCCCCTCCCGCCTTCTTCCTCTCTCCTTCTCCCCTCTCTCCATCTCCCCTCTCCTTCCACCCTCCTTCTCCCCTCTCCTCCGTCTCCCCTCTCTCCTTCCCCGTCTCTCTTTCTCCCTCTCTCCTTCCCCACTCACTCCTTCCCCCTGTCTCTTTCCGCCCCCCTCCTTTCCCCATCTCTCCTTCTCCCCTCACTCCTTCCCCCCTTCCCCATTCTCTCCTTCCCCCCTCTATCGTCCCCCTCTCCTTTCCCCTCTCTTTATCTCCTCTCTCCTTCCCCTCTCTCCTTCTCCCCTCCCTCCTTCCCCCTTCCTTCTCCCCTCTCTCCTTCTCCCCTCTCTTCTTCCCCCTTCCTTCCACCCCTCCTTCTCCCCTCTCTCTTTCCCCCTGTCTACTTCACCCCTCTCCTTTCCCCATCTCTCCTTCTCCCCTCACTCCTTCCCCCCTTCCCCACTCTCGCCTTCTCCCCTCTCTCCTTCTCGCTTCATTCTCCCCTCTCTGATTCTCCCCTCTCTCTTTTCGCCTTCCTTCCCCCGTCTCTCCATCCCCCTTTCCCCTCTTCTCCCCTCTCTCCTACCCCCTTCCTTCCCCCCTCTCCTTCTCCCCTCTCTCCTTCCCTCCTCTCCGTCTCCACTCTCTCCTTCTGCCTTCCTCCTCCCCCCTTCCTTCCCCTCTCTCCCTCCCCCCTCTCTCCTTCTCCCCTTTCTCCTTCCCCCTTCTTTCCCGTCTCTCCTTCCCCCTCTCCTTCGCCTCTCCCTTCTTCTTCCCTTACTCCTTCTCCCCTCTCTCCTTCCCCGCTCTTCCTTCTCCCCTCTCTCCTTCTCCCCTCTCTCCTTGCCCCCTCTCTCTCCTTCTCCCCTCTCTCCTTCTCCCCTCTCTCCTTCCCCCTTCCTTCCCCTCTCTCCTACAACCTTCCTTCCCCCCTCTCCTACACCCTTCCTTCCCCCCTCTCCTTCCCGCTATTTCCTTCCCCGTTTCATTGCCTTTCTCCTTCTCCCCTCCCTACTTTCCCCTCTCACCTTCCCCCTCTCTCCTTCTCCCCTCTCTCCTTTCCCCTCTCCTTCCCACTCCCTCCTTCTTCCTCTCTCTCCTTCTCCCCTCTCTCCATCTCCCCTCTCCTTCCCCTTTCCTTCCCCTCTCTCCTACACCCTTCCTTCCCCCCTCTCCTTCCCCCTCTTTCCTTCCCCGTTTCATCCCCTTTCTCCTTCTCCCCTCCCTACTTTCCCCTCTCACCTTCCCCCTCTCCTTCTCCCCTCTCTACTCCCCTCTCTCCTTCTCCCCTCTCCTTCCCCCTCCCTCCTTCTTCCTCTCTCTCCTGCTCCCCTCTCTCCATCTCCCCTCTCCTTCCCCTTCCTTCTCCCCTCTCTCCTTCTCCCCTCTCCTTTCCCCTCTCATTCCCCCTCCCTCCTACCCCCCTCTCCGTCTCCCCTCTCTCCTTCCCCCCCTCTCCTTCTCCATCTATCCTTCCCCACTCACTCCTTCCCTGTCTCTTTTCCCCTTCTTTCCCCATCTCTCCTTCCCCCCTCTATCCATCCCCCTCTCCTTTCCCCTCTCATTCTCCCCTCTCTCCTTCCCCCTGTCCTTCTCCCCTCCCTCTTCCCCCCGCTCCTTCACCCCTCTCCTTCTCCCTCTCTCCATCCCCCTTCCTTCCCCCCTCTCTTTTCCCCATCTCTCCTTCTTCCCTCACTCCTTCCCCCCCTTCCCCACTCTCGCCTTCTGCCCTCTCTCCTTCTCGCTTCATTCTCCCCTCTCTCCTTCTCCCCTCCCTCTTTTCGCCTTCCTTACCCCCTCTCTCCTTCCCCCTTTCCCCCTCTTCTCCCCTCACTCCTTCCCCTTCCCCACTCTCGCATTCTCCCCTCTCTCCTTCTCGCTTCATTCTCCACTCTCTCCTTCTCTCCTCTCTCTTTTCGCCTTCCTTCCCCCTCCCTCCTCCCCTCTCTCCTACCCCCTTCCTTACCCATCTCCTTCGCCCCTCTCTCCTTCCCTCCTCTCCGTCTCCACTCTCTCCTTCCGCCTTCCTCCTCCCCCCTTCCTTCCTCTCTCGCCTTCTCCCTACTTTCGTTCTCCACTCTCTCATTCCACATTCCTTCCCCCACTCCCCTTTCTCCTTCCCCTTTCCTTCCCCTTTCTCCTTCCCCCTTCCTTCCCCCCCCTTCGTCTCCCCTCTCTCCTTCCCCCTTCCTTCCCCCCTTCCTCTCCACTCTCTTCCTCCCCCTTCCTTCCCCTCTCTCCTTATCCCCTCTCTCCTTCCCCTGTCTGTCCCCGCTTTCCTTCTACCCCCTTTTCTCCCCCCTCTGCTCGCCACATTCCTTTACCCCCTCTCCTCCCCTCTCTCGTTCCCACACTCCTCCCCCCTCTTCTTCTCCCCACTCTCCTTCCCCACTCCTTGCTCATCCTTCCCCTGTCTCTCCTTCCCCCCTCTCAACCCCCTCCTTCACCACTCTCTCCTCCCCTCTCTCCTTCCCCGTCTCTCCTCCCCCCTTCCTTCCCCTCTCTCCTTCCCCATTCATTCCCCTCTCTCCTTCTCCCCTCTCTTTCTCCCCTCTCTTCTTCCCCTTTGCTTCCCCTCTCTCCTTCTACCCTCGCTCCTTCCCCTTTCCTTCTCCCCCTCTCCTCCCCTCTCTCCTTCCCACACTCCTCCCCCCTCTTCTTCTCCCCACTCTCCTTCCCCACTCCTTGCTCATCCTTCCCCTGTCTCTCCTTCCCCCCTCCCTCATCCACTCCTTCACCACTCTCTCCTTCTCCCCTCTCTACTTCCCCCGTCTCTCCTCCCCCCCTTCCTTCCCCTCTCTCCTTCCCCCTTCATTCCCCTCTCTACTTCTCCCCTCTCTGCTTCCCCCCTCTCTTTCTCCCCTCTCTCCTTCTGCCCTTGCTCCTTCCCCTTTCCTACCCCTCTCTTCTTACCCCCTTCCCCTCTCTCCTTCCCCTCTCTCTCCTTCCCCCTTTCTCCTTCCCCCTTCTTGCCCCTCTCTCCTTCCCCCTACCTTCCACTCTCCCCTTCACCCCTGTCTCCTTCCACCTTCCTTCCATTCCCCACCTCCTTCTCCCCTCTCTCCTTCCCCCTTCCTTCCCATCTCTTGTTATTCCTTCCTTCCCCCTCTCCTTCTCCACTCTCTACTTCCCCTTCCTCCTCCCGTTTCCTTCTCCCCTCTCTCCTCCCCCCATCCTTCCCCTCTCTCCTTCTCCCCTCTCTCCTTCCCATTTCCTTTCCCTCTCACCTTCTCCCCTCTCTCCTTCCCCCCTCTCCTTCACCACTCTCTCCTTCTCCACTCTCTCCTTCTCCTTTCCTTCCCCTCTCTCCTTCTCCGCTGTCTCCTTCCTCCTTTCTTTCCCACCCTCCTTCTCCTCTCTCTCCTTCTCCCTCTCCTTCCACCCTCTCCTCCCCTCTCTCCTTCCCATTTCCTTCCCCTCTTTCCTTTCCCTCTCTCTCCTTCCCCCTCCTTCTCCCATCTCTCCGTCCCCCTTACTTCCCCGCTTTCCTTTCCCTCTCTCTCTCATTTCCCCCCTCCTTCTCCCCTCTCTCCTTCCCCCTCTCCTTCCCCCCTCTCCTTCATGACACTCTCATTCTCCCTTCTCTCCATCCCCCTCTCCTTCCCCCTCTCCTTCACCACTCTCTCCTTCTCCCCTCTCTCCTTCCCCCTCTCCTTCTCCCCTCTCTCTTTCCCCATTCCTTCCCCCCTCTCCTTCTCCCCGCACCTTCACCACACACCCCTTCTCCCCTCTCTCCTTCCCCTTCACCTTACCCCTCCCCTTCACCACACTCTCCTTCTCCTCTCTCTCCTTCCCCTTCTCCTTCCCCCTTCTCCTTCACCACTCTCTCTTTCTCCCCTCTCTCCTTCCCATTCCTTCCCATCTCTCTTTATACCTTCCTTCCCCCCTCTCCTTCTCCACACTCTCCTCCCCCTTCCTTCCTCCCTCTCCTTCTCCCCTCTCTCCTTCCCCCTCTCTCCTTCTCCCCTCTCTCCTTCTACCCTCTCTCCTTCCCACTCTCCTTCCCCTTCCTTCCCCCCTCTCCTTCTCACCTCATTCCTTCTCCCCTCTCCCCTTTCCTCTTCCATTCCCTCTCTCCTTCTCCCCTCTTTCCTTGCCATTTCCTTTCGCTCTCTCCTTCCCCCTCACCTTCCCCCCTCTACTTCACCACTCTCTTCTTCTCCCCTCTTGTCTTCCTCCCCTCTCCTTCCCCCTCTCCTTCTCCCCTCTCTCCTTCACCACTCTCTCCTTCTCCGCTGTCTCCTTACTCCTTCCTATCCCACCCTCCTTCTCCTCTCTCTCCTTCTCCCTCTCCTTCCCCCTCTCCTTCACCACTCTCTCCTTTCCTCCCTCTCCGTCCCCCTCTCCTACCCCACTCTCCTTCACCACTCTCTCCTTCAGCCCTCTCTCCTTCCATCATCATTCCCCTCTCCTTTCCCCTTCCTTCTCCCCTCTCCTTCTCCCCTCTCTCCTTCCCCCATCATTCCCCTCTCCTTTCCCCTTCCTTCTCCTCTCTCCATCTCCCCTCTCTCCTTCCCCCGTCCTTCCCCTCTCTCCTTCTCCCCTCTCTCCTTCGCCCATCCTTCCCCTCTCTCCTGCCCCCATCCTTCTCCCCTCTCTCGTTCCCCCTCTCCTCTCCCATCCCCTTCTCCCCGCTCTCCTTCTCCCCTCTCCTTCCCTCTCTCCTCCCTCCTCTCCTTCTCCCCTCTCTCCTCCCCCTCTCTTCCTTTCTCTCCTTCCCCCCCCCTCCTTCCACTCTCTCTCCTTCCCCCCTCTCTCCTTCCCCCTTCGTGCCCCTCTCTCCTTCCCCTTTCTCTCCTTCCCCCTCTCTCCTTCTCAGCTCTCTTCTTCTCCCGTTTCTCGTTCCGCCTTCGTTCTCCCTCTCTCCTTCCCCCTCTCCTTCTCCTCTCCCTCCTTCCCCCTCTCTCCTTCTCCCCTCTCTCCTTCCCCCTTCCTTCACCCCTCTCTCCTTCCCCCTCTCTCCTTCTCCCCTCTCCTCTTCCCCCGTCTCTCCTTCCCCCTCTCACCTTCTTCTCTCCCTCCTTCCCCCTCTCTCCTTCTCCCCTCTCTCCTTCTCCCTTCCTTCTCCCCTCTCTCCTTCCCCCTTCCTTCACCCCTCTCTCCTTCCCCCTCTCTCCTTCTCCCCTCTCTCCTTCCCCTGTCCGTTGACTCTTTCCTTCACCCCCTTCCCCATCTTCTCCCCCTCTCCTCCCCCCTCCCCTTCTCCGCACGCTCCTTCTCTCCTCTCTCCTTTCCACTCTCCTCCCCCCTCTCCTTCTCCCCACTCTCCTTATCTATTCCTTGCTCCTCCTTCTCCCGTCTCTCCTTCCCCCTCTCCCTCACCCCCTCTTTCACCACTCTCTTCTTCTCCCCTCTCTCCTACCCCTTCCTTCCCCTCTCTCCTTCCGCCACTCTCCACTTCCCTCCTCTCTCCTTCTCCCCTCTCTCCTTCCCCCTTCATGCCTCTCTCTCCTTCTCCCCTCTCTGCTTCCCCCCTTTCTCCTTCTCCCCTCCTTCCACCCTCTCCTTCTGCCCTCTCTCTTTTTCCACTTCTCCTCCCCATTTCCTTCCCCTCTCTCCTTCTCCCACCTTTCCTTGCCCCCTCTCCTTCACACCCCCTCCTTCCCTCCTCTCCTTCACCACTCTCTCCTTCTCCCCCTCTCCTCCCCTCTCTCCTTCCCCTTTCCTTCCCCTCTGTCCTACACCCTTCCTTCCCCCCCTCCTTCCCCCCCTTTCCTTCCCTATTTCGTCCCCTTTCTCCTTCTCCCCTCTCTCCTTTCCCCTCTCCTTCCCCCTCCTTCCTTCTACCCTCTCTCCTTCTCCCCTCTCTCCTTCCCCCTCCTTCCCCCCTCTCCGTCTCCCCTCTCTCCTCCCCACTCTCCTTCTCCCTTCCTTCTCTCCTCTCTCCTTCCCCCTTCCTTCACCCCTCTATCCTTCGCCCCTCTGTCCTTCTCGCCTCTCTCCTTCCCCTGTCCGTCACCTCTTTCCTGCCCCCTCTTCTCGCCCTCTCCTCCCCCCTCTCCTTCTCCGCACACTCCTTCTCCCCTCTCTCCTTCTTCCTCTCTCATTTCCACTCTCCTCCCCCCTCCTTCTCCCCACTCTCCTTATCTATTCCTTAATCCTCCTTCCCCCGTCTCTCCTTCCCCCTCTCCCTCACCCCCTCCTTCACCACTCTCTCCTTCTCCCCTCTCCTCTTCCCCCGTCTCTCCTTCCCCCCTCTCTCCTTCTCCCCTCTCTCATTTCCCCTTCCTTCTCCCCTCTCTCCTTCCCCCTTCCTTCACCCCTCTCTCCTTCCCCCTCTCTCCTTCTCCCCTCTCCTCTTCCCCCGTCTCTCCTTCCCCCTCTCACCTTCTTCTCTCCCTCCTTCCCCCTCTCTCCTTCTCCCCTCTCTCCTTCTCCCTTCCTTCTCCCCTCTCTCCTTCCCCCTTCCTTCACCCCTCTCTCCTTCCCCCTCTCTCCTTCTCCCCTCTCTCCTTCCCCTGTCCGTTGACTCTTTCCTTCACCCCCTTCCCCATCTTCTCCCCCTCTCCTCCCCCCTCTCCTTCTCCCCACTCTCCTTATCTATTCCTTGCTCCTCCTTCTCCCGTCTCTCCTTCCCCCTCTCCCTCACCCCCTCTTTCACCACTCTCTTCTTCTCCCCTCTCTCCTACCCCTTCCTTCCCCTCTCTCCTTCCGCCACTCTCCACTTCCCTCCTCTCTCCTTCTCCCCTCTCTCCTTCCCCCTTCATTCCTCTCTCTCCTTCTCCCCCTTTCCTTCCCTATTTCGTCCCCTTTCTCCTTCTCCCCTCTCTCCTTTCCCCTCTCCTTCCCCCTCCTTCCTTCTACCCTCTCTCCTTCTCCCCTCTCTCCTTCCCCCTCCTCCCCCCCTCTCCGTCTCCCCTCTCTCCTTCCCCCTCTCTCCTTCTCCCTCTATCCTTCCCCACTCTCTCCTTCCCCCTGTCTCCTTCCCTCGCCCTCCTTTCCCCATTTCTCCTTTTCCCCTCACTCCTTTCCCCCTTCCCCACTATCTCCTTCCCCCTGTCTTTCTCCCCTCTCCCCTTCCCCTCTCTCCTTCTCACCTCCCTCTTCCCCGCGCTCCTTCACCCCTCTCCTTCCCCCTTCCTTCCCCCCTCCTTCTCCCCTCTCTTCTTCCCCCTTCCTTCCACCCCTCCTTCTCCACTCTCATATTCCCCCACTCCGCCCCCTCTCCTTCCCTCTCTCTCCTTCCCCTCTCTTTCTCCCCTCTCTCCTTCTCCCATCTCTCCTTTCTGCTCTCCTTCCTCCTCCCTCCTTCTCCCTCTCTCATTCCCCCTTCCTTCCCCTCATTTCTTCTTCCCTCTCTCCTTCCTTTTCCTTCCACCCCTCCTTCTCCCCTCTCTCTTTCCCCCTGTCTACTTCCCCCTTCTCCTTTCCCCATCTCTCCTTCTCCCCTCTCTCTTTCCCCCTGTCTACTTCCCCCCTCTCCTTTCCCCATCTCTCCTTCTCCCCTCTCTCTTTCCCCCTTCCTTCCCCTCTCTCCTTCTCCCATCTCTCTTTCCCCCTTCCTTCCCCTCTCTCCTTCCCCTCTCTCTCCTTCCCCCCTCTCTTCTTCCCCCCTCCTTCTCAGCTATCTCCTTCTCCCCATCTCCTTCCCGCTTCCTTCCGCTCTCCTTTTCCCTTCCTTCTCCCTGCTCTCCTTCCCCCTTCGTTCCCCTCTCTCCTCTTCCTTCTCCCTGTATCCTTCCCCACTCTCTACTTTCCCCTCTCTCCTTTCCCCATCTCTCCTTCTCCCCTTCACCTTCTCTCGTTCCCCCCTCCTTCCCCACTCTCTCCTTCCCCCCTCTATCCGTCACCCTCTCCTTCTCCCTTCTCTCCTTGTCCCCTCTCTCCTTCCCCTCTCTCCTCTCCCCTCTCTTCTTCCCCCTCTCCTTCCCGCCTCTTTCCTTCCCTCTTCCATTCCCTCTCTCCTACTCTCTTTTCTACTTCCCCCTTCCTTCCCCACTCTCCTTCTCCCCTCTCCTTCCCCCCCTCCGTCTCCCCTCTCTCCTCCCCCTTCCTTCCCCTCTCTCCTTCTCAACTCTCTCCTTTCCCTGTCCGTCACCTCTTTCCTTCACCCCCTTCCCCCTCTTCTCCCCCTCTCCTCCCCCTCTCCTTCTCCGCACACTCCTTCTCCCCCTCTCCTTTCCACTCTCCTCCCCACTATCCTTATCTATTCCTTGCTCATCCTTCCCCCGTTTCTCCTTCCCCCTCTCCCTCACCCCCTCCTTACACTACTCTCTCCTTCTCTCCTCTCTTCTTCCCCCGTCTCTCCTACACCTTCCTTCCACTCTCCCCTTCCCTCACCTCTCCTTCTCCCCTCTCTCCTTACCCCTTCATTCCCCTCTCTCCTTCTCCCCTCTCTGCTTCCCGCCCTCTCCTTCTCCCCTCCTTCCGCCCTCTCCTTCCCCCCCTCTTTCTCCACCTCTCATCCCCACTTACTTCCCCTCTCTCCTTCTCCCCTCTCTCCTTCGCCTCTCTCCTTCCCCCATTCCCCCCTCACCTTCACCACTCTCTCCTTCCCCCCCTCTCCTTCCCTCCTCTCCTTCACCACTCTCTCCTTCTCCCCCTCTCCTTCCCCCTCTCATTGCGCCCTCTCCTTTACCAGTCTCTCCTCCTCCCCCCTTCCCCCCCACCTTCACCACTCTCTCCTTCCCCCCTCTCTCCTTCCCCCTCTCCTTCCTCCCTCTCTTTCCCTCCTGTCCTTCACCACTCTCTCCTTCTCCCCCTCTCCTTCCCCTCTCCTTCCCCCTCTCATTCCACCCTCTCCTTTACCAGTCTCTCCTCCTCCCCCCTTCCCCCCCACCTTCACCACTCTCTCCTTCCCCCCTCTCTCCTTCCCCCTCTCCTTCCCCCTCTCCTTCCCCCCTCTCCTTCTCCCCTCTCTCCTTCTCCCCTCTCTGCTTCCCACATCCTTCCCCTCTCCTTCTCCTCTCTCCATCTCCCCTTTCCCCTTCCCCGTTCTTTCCTCTCTCTCCTTCCCCCTCTCTCCATCTCTCCTCTCTCCTCCCCTCTCTCCTTCCCCGCTCTTCCTTCTCCCCTCTCTCCTTCTCCCCTTCCCCACTCTCGCCTTCTCCCCTCTCTCCTTCTCGCTTCATTCTCCCCTCTATCCTTCTCCCCTCTCTCTTTTCGCCTTCCTTCCCCCTCTCTCCATCCCCCTTTCCCCCTCTTCTCCCCTCTCTCTCCTTCCCCTTTCCTTCCCCTCTCTCCCCTTCCCCCTCTCACCTTCCCTCTCTCCTTCCCCCTCTCTCTTTCTCCACTTCTCCTCCCCACTTCCTTCCCCCCTCTCCCCCATCTCTCCTTCCCCTTTCCTTCCCCTCTCTCCTTCCCCCCTTCCCCCTCTCCTTCTCTCCTCTCTCCTTGCCCCCACTCTCTTTCCCCCTCTCCTTCTTCCCTCTCCTTCACCAGTCTCTCATCCTCACCTCTCTTCTTCTCCCCCTCTCCTTCCCCCTCTCCTTCTCCCCTCTCTCTTTCCCCATTTCTTCCCCTCTCTCCTTTTCCCTCTCTCCTTCCCCCCTCAGCTTCACCACACTCTCCTTCTCCCCACTCTCTTTCCCCATTTCTTCCCCTCTCTCCTTCCCCCTGTCTCCTTCACCACTCTCTCCTTCTCCCCTCTCTCTTGCCCCATTCCTTCCCCTCTCTCCTTTTCCCTCTCTGCTTCCTCCCTCACCTTCACCACACTCTCCTTCTCCCCTCTCCTTCCCCCTCTCTCTTTCCCCATTCCTTCCCCTCTCTCCTTCCCCTCTCTCCTTCCCCCTCTCCTTCCCCCCGTCTCCTTCACCACTCTCTCCTTCTCGCCTCTCTCCTTCCCCCACTCCTCTCTCCTCTCCTTTCCCCCACTCTACTTCTCCCCCCTCTCGTCCCCTCTCTCCTTCCCCCTCTCCTTCTCCACTCCTTCCCCTTCCTTCTCCCCTCACCTTCTCCTCTCTCTCCTCGTCTCTTTCCTTCTCCCCTCTCTCCTTCCCTCTTCCATTCCCTCTCTCCTTCTCCCCTCTTTCCTTTCAATTTTTTTCCATCTCTCCTTCTCCCCTCTCTCCTTCCCCCTCACCTTCCCCCTCTCCTTCACCACTCTCTCCTTTTCTCCTCTCTCCTTCCCACTTCTCTCCTTCACCGCTCTCTCCTTCTCCCCTCTCTCTTTCCCCATTTCTTCTCCCCTCTCCTTCCCCCTCTTATTCCCCCGTCTGCTTCACCACACTCTCCTTCTCCCCTCTCTCTTTCCCCATTCCTTTTCCTCTCTCCTTCTCCCCTCTCTCCTTCCCCCTCACCTTCACCACACTCTCCTTTTCCCCTCTCTCCTACCCACTCTCCTTACCGCCGGCTCCTTCACCACTCTCTCCTTCTCCCCTTTCTCCTTCCCTACTCTCTCCTTCTCCCTCTCCTTCCCCCCTCACCTTCACCACTCTCTCCTTCTCCCCTCTCTCCTTCCCCTTCACCTACCCCCTCTCCTTCTCCCCTCTCTCCTTCACCACTCTCTCCTTCTCCTCTCTCTCCTTCCCATCTCCTTTCCCCCCTCCTTCACCACTCCCTCCTTCTCCCCTCTCTCTTTTCCCATTTCTTCCCCTCTCTCCTTCCCCGTCTCCTTCCCCCGTCTCCTTCACCACTTTCTCCTTCTCCCCTCTCTCTTGCCCCATTCCTTACGCTCTCTCCTTCTCACCTCTCTCCTTCCCCCCTATCCTTCACCACTCTCTCCTTCAGCCCTCTCTCCTTTCCTTTCCTTCTCCTTCCCCTCTCTCCTTCACCACTCTCTCCTTCTCCCCTCTCTCCATCCCCCCTCCATTCCCTATCCTTCCCCCTTCCTTCTCCCCCTCCTTCTCCACTCTCACTTTCCCCCTTCCCTTCTCTCCTTCCCCATTCCCTCCTCCCCCTTCTTCTGTCTCTCCTTCTCTCTCTCCATCCCCCCTTTTTCATTCATCCTCTCCTTCCCCCTCTCCTTCCCCATTACCTTCACCACTCTCTTCTTCTCCCCTCTCTCCTTCCCCTTCACCTTCTCCCTCTCCTTCACCACTCTCTCTTTCTCCCCTTCTCCTTCCCGCTTCTCTCCTTCCCCCTATCCTTCCCCCCTCTCCTTCACAATTCTCTTCTTCTCCCCTTTCTCCTTTCCCCCTTCTATTCCCTCTCATTCCCCCTTCCTTCTCCCCCTCCTTCCCCACTCTCACTTTCTCCCTTCCCTTCTGTCCTTCCCCCACTCCCTCCTTCCCCCTCCCCTCTCCTTCCCCCCTCCTTTCCCCCTTCCCCTCTCTCTCCTTCTCCATCTCCTTCCCCCTCTCTCATTCTCCCTCTCCTTCCACTCTCTCCTTCTCCTCTCTCTCCTCCCCCTTCCTTCCCCAATCCCCTTCTCACATCTCTCTTTCCCAATTCCTTTCCCATTCCTTCCTCTCTCTCTCCTTTCCTCTCTCCATCCCCCATCTCCTTCACCGCGCTTTCTTTCTCCCCTCTCTTTCCCGATTCCTTCCCCTCTCTCCCCTCCCCACTCTCTCCTTCCTCCTCACCATCCCCCTCACTTTCACCACTCTCCTTCTCCCCTCTCTCCTTCCCCTTCACCTTCCCCCTCTCCTTCACCACTCTCTCCTTCAGCCCTCTCTCCTTTCCTTCTCCTTCCCCTCTCTCCTTCACCACTCTCTCCTTCTCCCCTCTCTCCATCCCCCCTCCATTCCCTATCCTTCCCCCTTCCTTCTCCCCCTCCTTCTCCACTCTCACTTTCCCCCTTCCCTTCTCTCCTTCCCCATTCCCTCCTCCCCCTTCTTCTGTCTCTCCTTCTCTCTCTCCATCCCCCCTTTTTCATTCTTCCTCTCCTTCCCCCCTCTCCTTCTCCTCTCTCTCCACCCCCTTCCTTCCCCTCTCTCCTTCTACCCCCTCTCCTTCCCCTCTCTCTCTTTCTCCAACTCTTTCCCCCTTCCCTTCTCTCCTTCCCCCACTCCCTTCTTCCCCCGCCTTCTCCACCCTCTCCTTCCCCCCCTCCTTTCCCCTCTCCTTCTCCTCTCTCTCCTCCACCATCCTTCCCCTCTCTCCTTCCCCCCTCTCTCTTTCTCCACCTCTAATTCCCCCTTTCTTCCCCTCTCCTTATCCCATCTCTCTTTCCACCCTCCTTCTCCTCTCTCTCCTTCCCCCTTCCTTCACCCTATCCTTTCCTCTCTCTCCTTCTCCCCCTCTCCTCCCACTCTCCTTCTCCCCTCTCTCCTACCCCTCTCTCTGCTTCTCCCCTCTCTCCTTTCCCTCCCTTCCCCTCTCTCCTTCCCCACTTCTCTCCTTCTCTCCTCTCTCCTTCTCGCTGTATCCTTCCCCACTCTCTATTTCCCCCTCTCTCCTTCCTCCCTCTCTCCTTTCCCCATCTCTCCTTCTCCCCTCACTCCTTCCCGCCTTCCCACTCTCTCCTTCTCCCCATCTCCTTCTCCCCTCTCTCCTTCTCGCTTCATTCTCCCCTCTCTCCTTTTGCCTTCCTTCCCCCCTCTCTCAATCCCCTTCCCCCCTCTTCTCCCCTCACTCCTACCCCCTTCCTTTACCCCTCTCCTTCCCCCCTCTCCCTTCTCCGGTTCTTCCCCTTTCTCCTTTTCCCCTCCCTACTTCCCCCTCTCTCTTCCCCCTCTCCTTCTCCCCCTCTCCTCCTCTCTCTCCTTCTCCCCTCTCCCCTTCCCTCTCTCCTTCTTCCCCTCTCCTCCCCTCTCTCCTTCTCCCCCCTCTCCGTCTCCCCTCTCTCCTTCCCCCTCTATCCGTCACCCTCTCCTTCCCCCTCTCTTTCTCCCCTTTCTCCTCTCCCCTCCCTCCTTCCCCCCTCACCTTCAGAACTCGTTCCTTCACCCCCCTCTCCTTCTCCCCTCTCTCCTTCTCCCCTCTCCCCTTCCCTCTCTCCTTCTCTCTGTCTCCTCCCCTCTCTCCTTCTCCCCCTCTCCTCCCCTCTCTCCTTCTCCCCCCTCTCCGTCTCCCCTCTCTCTTTCCCCATTCCTTCCCCCCTCTCCTTACCCGCTTCCTTCCCCTCTCTCCTTCTCCACTCCCTCCTTCCCCCTTCCTCCTCCTCTCTCCTTCCCCCTCGCCTTCCCCCCGTCTCCTTCACCACTCTCTCCTTCCCCCTCTCTTCCCCCTCTCCTTCCCCCCCACTCTACTTCTCCCACCTCTCCTCCCTTCTCTGCTTCCTCCTCTCCTTCTCCCCTCTCTCTTTCCCCATTCCTTCCCCTCTCTCTTTCCCCCTCTCCTTCCCCCATCTCCTTCACCACTCTACTTCTCCCCTCTCTTCTACCCCCTCTCCTTCACCACTCTCTCCTTCAGCCCTCTCTCCTTCCCCCTCTCCTTCCCCTCTCTCCTTCTCCGATCTCTCCTTCTCCCCTCTCTCCTTCCCCCCTCTCTCCTTCCCCGTCTCCTTCCCCCGTCTCCTTCACCACTTTCTCCTTCTCCCCTCTCTCTTGCCCCATTCCTTACCCTCTCTCCTTCTCACCTCTCTCCTTCCCCCCTCTCCTTCACCACTCTCTCCTTCTCCCCTCTCTCCTTCCCCCTCTTCTTCTCTCCTCTCTCTTTACTAATTTCTTCTCCTCTCTCCTTCCCCCCCCTCCTTCCCCCTATCCTTCACCACTCTCTCCTTCTCCCCTTCTCTCCTTCCCCCGTCTCCTTCACCACTCTCCTTCTCCCTTCTCTCCTTCCCCCTCTCCTTCCCCCCTCTCCTTCACCACTCTCTCCTTCTCCCCTCTCTCCTTCCCCCTCTTCTTCTCCCCTCTGTCTTTACCCATTTCTTCCCCTCTCTCCTTCTCCCCTCTCTCCTTCCCCACTCTCTCCCTCACCACTCTCTCCTTCTCTCCTTCTCTCCTTCCCCCTCTCCTTCACCACTCTCTCCTTCTCCCCTCTCTCTTTCCCCATTTCTTCCCCTCTCTCCTTCACCCTCTCCTTCACCACTCTCTCCTTCTCCCCTCTCTCCTTCTCCCTCTCCTTCCCCCGTCACCTTCACCACTCTCTTCTTCTCCCCTCTCTCCTTCCCCCTTCTCTCCTTCCCCCTCTCCTTCACCACTCTCTCCTTCTCCCCTCTCTCTTTCCCCTCTCTCTTTCCCCATTTCTTCTCCTCTCTCCTTCCCCCTCTCCTTCCCCCCGTCTCCTTCACCACTCTCTCCTTCTCCCCTCGCACTTGCCCCATTCCTTCCCCTCTCTCCTTTTCCCTCTCTCTTTCCACCCTCACCTTCACCACACTCTCCTTCTCCCCTCTCTCCTTCCCCACTCTCTCCTTTCCCCTCTCCTTCACCCCCCCACGTTCACAAATCTCCCCTTCTCCTCTCGCCTCTTCCCCATCACCTTCCCCTCTCCTTCATCATTCTCTCCTTCTCCCCTCTCTCCTACGCCCCTCTTTCCTTCCCCCTCTTCTTCTCCTCTCTCCTTCACCACTCTTTCCTTCTCCCCTCTCTCCATCCCCCTCTCCTTCACCACTCTCTCCTTCCCCCTTCCTTCTACCCCTTCTTCTCCACTCTCTTTCCCCCTTCCCTTCTCTCCTTACCCCACTCCCTCCTTCCCCATTCTCCTTCACCACTCTTTCCTTCTCCCCTCTCTCCTCCCCCCCTTCAATTCCCTCTCCAACCCCTTCCTTCTCCCCTCCTTCTCTTTCCCCCTTCCCTTGTCTCCGTCCCCCACTCCCTCCTTTCCCCCCTCCTGCTCCTCTCTCTCCTTCTCCCTCTCCTTACCCCCTCTCTCATTCTCCCTCTCCTGCCCCCCTCCTTCTCCTCTCTCTCCTCCCCCTTCCTTCCCCTCTCCTTCTACCCTCTCTCCTTTCCCCATCCTCTCCCCTCCCTCTCTCTTTCTCCACCTCTACATCCCCCTTTCTTCCCCTCTCTCCTTACCCCATCTCTCTTCCCCCTCTCCACCTCTCTCTCCCTCCCCCTTCCTACCCCCCATCCTTTCCTCTCTCTCCTTCTCCCCCATCTCCTTCTCCCCCCTCTCATTCTCCCCTCTCTCATTCCCCATTCCTTCCCCTCTCTCCTTCCCCCCGTCTCCTTCACCACTCTCTCCTTCTCCCCTCTCTCCTTCCCCCTCTCCTCCCCCCTCTCCTTCCCCCCACTCTAATTCTCCCTCCTCTCGTCCTCCTCTCCTTTCTCCTTTCCCCCTTCTATTCGCTCTCCTTCCCCCTTCCTTCTCCCCCTCCTTCTCCACTCTCTCTTTTCCCCTTCCCTTCTGTCCTTCCCCCACTCCCTCCTTCCCCCTCCCCTCCCTCCTTCCCCCCTCCGTCCCCCCTCTACTTCACCACTCTTTCCTTCTTCCCTCTCTCCTTCCCCCCTTCCATTCCCTCTCCTTCTCTACTCTCTCTTTCCCCCTTCCCTTATCTCCTTCCCCCACTCCCTCATTTCCCCCCCTCCTTCTCCTCTCTCACCTTCTCCCTCTCCTTACCCCCTCTCTCATTCTCCCTCTCCTGCCCCCTTCCTTCCCCTCTCTCCTTCTACCCTCTCTCCTTTCCTCCTCCTGCCCCCTCCCTCTCTCTTTCTCCACCTCTACATCCCCCTTTCTTCCCCTCTCTCCTTACCCCATCTCTCTTCCCCCCTCTCCTTCTCCTCTCTCTCCCGCCCCCTTCCTACCCCCTATCCTTTCCTCTCTATCTCCTCCCCTCTCGCCTTCCTCCCCTCTCCTTCCACTATCTCTGCTTCTCCCCTCTCTTCTTCCCCACTTCTCTCCTTCTCCCCTCTCCTTCTCCCCTCTCCTTCCCACTCCCTTCCTCTCTCTCTGTTTCCCCTCTCTCCTTCTCCCCTCTCTCCACCCCCTTCATTCCCCTCTCTCCTTCTCCACACTCTCCTTCCCCCTTCCTCCTCCTCTATCTTTCTCCCCTCTCCTTCCCCCTCTCTCATTCCCCATTCCTTCCCCTCTCAACTTCCCCCTCTCCTTCCCCCTGTCTCCTTCACCACTCTCTCCTTCTCCCCTCTCCTCCCCCATCTCCTTCCCCCCACTCTACTTCTCCCGCCTCCCGTCCCTCCTCTCCTTCCCCCTCTCCTTCTCCCCTCTCTCTTTCCCCATTCCTTCCCCTCTCTCCTTCCCCCGCTCCTTCTCCCCCCTCTCCTTCACCACTCTCTCCTTCTCCCCTCTCTCTTTCCACATTCCTTCCCCCCTCTCCTTCTCCACTCTCTGCTTCTCCCCTCTCTCCTTCCCCACTCTCTCCTTCGCCCTCTCCTTCCACCCTCACCTTCACCACTCTCTCCTTCTCCCCTCTTTCTTTCCACATTCCTTCCCCCCTCTCCTTCTCCACTCTCTGCTTCTCCCCTCTCTCCTTCTCCACTCTCTGCTTCTCCCCTCTCTCCTTCCCCACTCTCTCCTTCGCCCTCTCCTTCCACCCTCACCTTCACCACTCTCTCCTTCTCCCCTCTCTCCCTCCCTTTCACCTTCCCCCATTTCTTCTCCTCTCTCCTTCCCCCTCTCCTTCCCCCTCACCTTCACCACACTCTCCTTCTCCCCTCTCTCCTACCCCCTCTCCTTACCGCCGTCTCCTTCACCACTCTCTCCTTCCCCCTCTCCTTCCCCCTCACATTCACCACACTCTCCTTCTCCCCTCTCTCCTACCCCCTCTCCTTACCGCCGTCTCCTTCACCACTCTCTCCTTCTCCCCTCTCGCCTTCCCCACTCTCTCCTTCCCGCTCTCCTTCCCCGTTACCTTCACCACTCTCTTCTTCTCCCCTCTCTCCTTCCCCTTCACCTTCTCCCTCTCCTTCACCACTCTCTTTCTCCCCTTCTCCTTCCCGCTTCACTCCTTCCCCCTATCCTTCACCACTCACTCCTTCCCCCCTCTCTCCATCCCCCTCTCCTTCCCCCTCTCCTTCACCACACTCTCCTTCTCCTTTCCCCCTTCTATTCCCTCTCATTCCCCCTTCCTTCTCCCCCTCCTTCCCCACTCTCACTTTCTCCCTTCCCTTCTGTCCTTCCCCCACTCCCTCCTTCCCCCCTCCTTTCCCCTTCCCCTCTCTCTCCTTCTCCATCTCCTTCCCCCTCTCTCATTCTCCCTCTCCTTCCACTCTCTCCTTCTCCTCTCTCTCCTCCCCCTTCCTTCCCCACTCCCCTTCTCACATCTCTCTTTCCCAATTCCTTTCCCATTCCTTCCTCTCTCTCTCCTTTCCTCTCTCCATCCCCCATCTCCTTCACCGCGCTTTCTTTCTCCCCTCTCTTTCCCGATTCCTTCCCCTCTCTCCCCTCCCCACTCTCTCCTTCCCCCTCACCTTCCCCCTCACTTTCACCACTCTCCTTCTCCACTCTCTCCTTCCCCTTCACCTTCCCCCTCTCCTTCACCACTCTCTCCTTCCCCCCTCTCTTTCACCACTCTCTCCTTCAGCCCTCACTCCTTTCCTTCTCCTTCCCCTCTCTCCTTCACCACTCTCTCCTTCTCCCCTCTCTCCTTCCCCCCTCCATTCCCTATCCTTCCCCCTTCCTTCTCCCCCTCCTTCTCCACTCTCACTTTCCCCCTTCCCTTCTCTCCTTCCCCATTCCCTCCTCCCCCTACTTCTCTCTCTCCTTCTCTCTCTCCATCCCCCCTTTTTCATTCTTCCTCTCCTTCCCCCCTCTCCTTCTCCTCTCTCTCCACCCCCTTCCTTCCTCTCTCTCCTTCTACCCTCTCTCCTTCCCCCCTCCCTCGTTCTCCAACTCTTTCCCCCTTCCCTTCTCTCCTTCCCCCACTCCCTGCTTCCCCCGCCTTCTCCACCCTCTCCTTACCCCCCTCCTTTCCCCTCTCCTTCTCCTCTATCTCCTCCACCTTCCTTCCCCCTCTCCTTCCCCCCCTCTCCATTTCTCCACCTCTAATTCCCCCTTTCTTCCCCTCTCTCCTGACCCCATCTCTCTTTCCCCCCCCTTCTCCTCTCTCTCCTTCCCCCTTCCTTCACCCTATCCTTTCCTCTCCTTCTCCCCCTCTCCTCCCACTCTCCTTCTCCCCTCTCTCCTACCCCTCTCTCTGCTTCTCCCCTCTCTCCTTTCCCTGCCTTCCCCTCTCTCTCCTTCCCCACTTCTCTCTTTCTCTCCTCTCTCCTTCTCGCTATATCCTTCCCCACTCTCTATTTCCCCCTCTCTCCTTCCTCCCTCTCCCCATCTCTCCTTCTCCCCTCACTCCTTCCCGCCTTCCCCCTCTCTCCTTCTCCCCTCTCACCTTCTTGCTTCATTCTCCCCTCTCTCCTTTCGCCTTCCTTCCCCCCTCGCTCGATCCCCTTCCCCCCTCTTCTCACCTCACTCCTACCCCCTTCCTTCCCCCCTCTCCTTCCCCCCTCTCCCTTCTCCGGTTCTTCCCCTTTCTCCTTTTCCACTCCCTACTTCCCCCTCTCTCTTCCCCCTCTCCTTCTCCCCCTCTCCTCCCCTCTCTCCTTCTCCCCTCTCCTTCTCCCCCCTCTCCGTCTCCCCTCTCTGCTTCCCCCTCTATCCGTCACCCTCTCCTTCCCCCCTCGCTTTCTCCCCTCTCTCCTCTCCCCTCCCTCCTTCCGCACTCGTTCCTTCACCCCCCCTCTTTCTCCCCTCTCCCCTTCCCTCTCTCCTTCTCCCCCCTCTCCTCCTCTCTCTCCTTCTCCCCCCTCTCCGTCTCCACTCTCTGCTTCTCCCCTCTCTCCTTTCCCTCCCTTCCCCTCTCTCCTTCCCCACTTCTCTCCTTCTCTCCTCTCTCCTTCTCGCTGTATCCTTCCCCACTCTCTATTTCCCCCTCTCTCCTTCCTCCCTCTCTCCTTTCCCCATCTCTCCTTCTCCCCTCCCTCCTTCCCGCCTTCCCACTCTCTCCTTCTCCCCATCTCCTTCTCCCCTCTCTCCTTCTCGCTTCATTCTCCCCTCTCTCCTTTCGCCTTCCTTCCCCCCTCTCTCAATCCCCTTCCCCCCTCTTCTCCCCTCACTCCTACCCCCTTCCTTTACCCCTCTCCTTCCCCCCTCTCCCTTCTCCGGTTCTTCCCCTTTCTCCTTTTCTCCTCCCTACTTCCCCCTCTCTCTTCCCCCTCTCCTTCTCCCCCTCTCCTCCTCTCTCTCCTTCTCCCCTCTCCCCTTCCCTCTCTCCTTCTTCCCCTCTCCTCCCCTCTCTCCTTCTCCCCCCTCTCCGTCTCCCCTCTCTCCTTCCCCCTCTATCCGTCACCCTCTCCTTCCCCCCTCTCTTTCTCCCCTCTCTCCTCTCCCCTCCCTCCTTCCCCCCTCACCTTCAGCACTCGTTCCTTCACCCCCCTCTCCGTCTCCCCTCTCTCCTTCCCCCTCTATCCGTCACCCTCTCCTTACCCCCCTCTCTCCTTCTCCCCTCTCTCCTCTCCCCTCCCTCCTTCTCCCCTTCCCCCCTTACCTTCAGCACTCCTTCCTTCACCCCTCTCTCCTTCTCCCCTCTCTCCTTCTCACTTCGTTCCCCTCTCTCCTTCTCCCCTGTCTCCTTCCCCCTTCCTTCAACACTCTCTCCTTCTCCCGTCTCTCTTTCCCCATTCCTTCCCCCCTCTCCTTACCCGCTTCCTTCCCCTCTCTCCTTCTCCACTCCCTCCTTCCCCCTTCCTCCTCCTCTCTCCTTCCCCCTCGCCTTCCCCCCGTCTCCTTCACCACTCTCTCCTTCCCCCTCTCTTCCCCCTCTCCTTCCCCCCCACTCTACTTCTCCCACCTCTCCTCCCTTCTCTGCTTCCTCCTCTCCTTCTCCCCTCTCTCTTTCCCCATTCCTTCCCCTCTCTCTTTCCCCCTCTCCTCCCCCCATCTCCTTCACCACTCTACTTCTCCCCTCTCTTCTACCCCCTCTCCTTCACCACTCTCTCCTTCAGCCCTCTCTCCTTCCCCCCTCTCCTTCCCCTCTCTCCTTCTCCGATCTCTCCTTCTCCCCTCTCTCCTTCCCCCCTCTCTCCTCCCCCCTCTCCTTCCCCCCTCCCCTTCACCACTCTCTCCTTCTCCTCTTTCTCCTTTCCCCCTTCTATTCCCTCTCCTTCCCCCTTCCTTCTCCCCCTCCTTCTTCACTCTCTCTTTCCCCCTTCCCTTCTGTCCTTCCCCCACTCCCTCCTTCTCCCCCTCCCCTCCCCCTTTCTCATTCTCCCTCTCCTTCCCCCCTCCTTCTCTTCTCTCTCAACCCCCTTCCTTCCCCTCTCTCCTTCTACCCTCTCTCCTTCCCCCCTCCGACCCCCTCTCCTTCCCCCCTCTCTCTTTCTCCACCTTTACTTCCCCCTTTCTTCCCCTCTCTCCTTACCCCATCTCTCATTCCCCCTCTCCTTCTCCTCTCTCTCCTTCCCCCTTCCTTCCCCCTATCCTTTCCTCTCTCTTCATCTTCCCCCCTCTCCTCCCCCTCTCCTTCTCCCCTCTCTCCTTCTCCCCTCTTCCCTTCCCTCTCTCCTTCTCACCCTCTCCTCCCCTCTCTCCTTCTCCACTCCCTCCTTCCCCCTTCCTCCTTCTGTTTCTTTCTCCCCTCTCTCCTTCCCCCTCTCCTCCCCCCTCTCCCTTCTCCGGTTCTTCCCCTTTCTCCTTCTCCCCTCCCTACTTACCCCTCTCTTCTTCGCCCTCTCGGTCTCCCCCCTCTCCTCCCCTCTCTCCTTGTCCCCTCTCCCCTTCCCTCTTTCCTTCTCCCCCTCTCCTCCCCTCTCTCCTTTTCCCCCTCTCCTCCCCTCTCTCCTTCTCCCCTCTCCCCTTCCCTCTCTCCTTCTCCCTCTCTCCTTCTCCCCTCTCCCCTTCCCTCTCTCCTTCTCCCTCTCTCCTTCTCCCTCTCTCCTTCCCCCTCCTTCCCCCCTTCTCCGTCTCCCCTCTCTCCTTCCCCTTCTATCCTTCCCCACTCTCTCCTTCGCCCCTCACTCCTTCGTCCCTCTCTCCATTCCCCATCTCTCCTTCTCCCCTCACTCCTTCCCTCCTTCCCCCTCTATCCGTCACCCTCTCCTTCCCCCCTCTCCTGCCCCCCTCTCCTTCTCCCCTCTCTCCTTCTCCCCTTCTCATTTCCCCTCTTCTTCCCCCTCCCTCCTTCTACCTCTATCCTTCCCCCCTCCTTCCCCCCTCTCCTTCTCCCCTCACTCCTTCCCCCCTTCCCCACTCTCTCCTTCCCCCCTCTATTCATCCCCCTCTCCTTTCCCCTCTCTTTCTCCCCTCTCTCCTTTTCTCCTCCCTCCTTCACCCCTCTCCTTCCCCATCCCTCCTTCTCTCTCTTTCCTTCCCCCTTCCTTCCCCCCTCCTTCTCCCCTCTCTCCTTCTCCCCTCTCTTCTTCCCCTTCCTTCCACCCCTCCTTCTCCCCTCTCTCTTTCCCCCTGTCTACTTCCCCCCCTCCTTTCCCCATCTCTCCTTCTCCCCTCACTCCTTCCCCCCTTCCCACCTCTCTCCTTCTTGCTTCATTCTCCCCTCTCTCCTTCTCCCTCTCTCTCTCTCTTTTGCATTCCTTCCCCCCCTCTCCATCCCCTTTTCCCCTTCTTCTCCCCTCTCTCCTACCCCCTTCCTTCCCCCCTCTCCTTCTCCCCCTCTCTCCTTCCCTCCTCTCTGTCTCCACTCTCTCCTTCCACATTCCTTACCCCCTACTCCACTTTCTTCTTCCCCTTTCCTTCCCCTTTCTCCTTCTCCCCTCTCTTTCCCCCCACTTCCCACCCTCCATCTCCCCTCTCTCCTCCCCCTTCCTTCCCCTCTCTCCTTCTCCCCTCTCTCCTCCCCCCTTCCTTCCCCTCTCTCCTTCTCCACTCTCTTCTTCCCCCTTCCTTCTCCTGTCTCCTTCTCCCCTCTCTCCTTCCCCTGTCTGTCCCCTCTTTCCTTCCCTCCCTTCCCCCTCTTCTACCCCCTCTGCTCGCCACACTCCTTCTCCCCTCTCTCCTTCTCACCCTCTCCTTCTCCCCACTCTCCTTCCCCAGTCCTTGCTCCTCCTTCCCCTGTCCCCCGTCTCTCCTTCCCCGCTCCCTCACCCCCTCCTTCACAACTCTCTCCTTCTCCACTCTCTCCTTCCCCATCTCTCCTCCCCCTTCCTTCCCCTCTCTCCTTCCCCCTTCATTCCCCCCCTCCTTCTCCCCTCACTCCTTCCCCTTTCCTTCCCCTCTCTCCTTCCCCCCTCTCTTTCTCCACCTCTCCTCCCCAATTCCTTCCCCCCCTCTCCTTCTCCCATCTCTCCTTCCCCTTTCCTTCCTCTCTCTCCTTCCCCCCTCTCCTTCACCGGTCTCTCCTCCTCACCTCTCTTCTTCTCCCACTCTCCTTCCCCTCTCTCCTTCCCACTCTCTCCATCCCCCCTCTCTCATTCTCCCCTCTTTCCTTCCCATTTCATTTCCCTCTCTCCTTCTCCCGTCTCTCCTTCCCCCTCTCTTTCCCCCCTCTCCTTCTCCCCTCTCTCCTTCCCCATCCTTCTCGTCTCTCGTTCTCCCCTTTCTCCTTCCCCCTTCTTTCCCCTCTCTCCTTCCCCCTTCCTTCCACTCTCCCCTTCACCCCTGTCTCCTTCCACCTTCCTTTCATTCCCCACCTCCTTCTCCCCTCTCTCCTTCCCCCCCTCCCCCATCTCCTTCTCCCCGCTCTCATTCTCCCATCTCTCCTTCCCCCTCTCCTCCCCTCTCCCCTTCTCCACTCTCTCCTCCCCCTCCCTTCCCCTCTCTCCTTCTCCCCTCTCTTCCCCTCTCTCCTTCCCCCTTCTCTCCTTCCCTCCTCTCTCCTTCTCCCTTCTTTCCTACCCTCTCTCCTTCCCCCCTCTCCTTCACCACACTCTCCTTCTTCCCTTTCTCCTTCCCCCTTCCTTCCCCTCTTTCCTTCCCCCCCCACTCTCCTTCTCCCCATCCTTACTCTCTCCTTCTCCCCTCTCTCCTCCCCCCTTCTTTACCCTCTCTCCTTCTCCCCTGACTCCTTCCACCTTCCTTCCTTTCCCCACCTTCTTCTCCGCACTCTCCTTACCCCTCTCCTTCCCCACACTCTCAATCTACCCTATCTCCTTCCCCTTTCCTTCCCCTCTCTCCTTTCCCCCCTTCCCCCCTCTCCTTCTCCTCTCTCTCCTTTCCCCTCTCTTTCCCCCACTCTCCTTCACAACTCTCTCCTTCAGCCCTTTCTCCTTCACCCATCATTCCCCTCGCCTTTCCCCTTCCTCCTCCCCTCCCCTTCTCCCCTCTCTCCTTCCCCCTTCCTTGCTCCTCCTTCCCCCCATCTCCTTCCCCCCTCTCCTTCACCACTCCCTCCTTCTCCCCTTTCTGCTTCACCCTTCCTTCCCCATTATTTCTCCCCTCTCCTTCTCCCCTCTCTCTTTCCCCATTTCTTCCCCTCTCTCCTTCCTCCTCTCCTTCCCGCCGTCTCCTTCACCACTCTCTCCTTCTCCCCTCTCTCCTTCCCCACTCTCTCCTTCCCCCCTCAACTTCACCACTCTCTCCTTCTCCCCTCTCTCCTTCCCCTTCACCTTCCCCCTCTCCTTCCCCTCTCTCCTTCCCCCTCTCCTTCAACACTCTCTCCTTCTCCTGTCTCTTTCCCCATTCCTTCCCCTCTCTCCTTCTCCTCTCTCTCCTTCCCCCCTCACCTTCACCACAATCTCCTTCTCCCGTCTCTTCTTCCCCCTCTCCTTACCGCCGTCTCCTTCACCACTCTATCCTTCTCCCCCTTTTCTTCCCTACTCTCTCCTTCCTCCTCTACTTCCCCCTCACCTTCACCACTCTCCCCTTCTCCCCTCTCTCCTTCCCCCTCTCCTTCCCCTCCTCTCCTTCACCACACTCTCCTTCTCCCCTCTCTCCTTCCCCCCTTTCCTTCACCACTCTCCCCTTCTCCCCTCTCTCCTTCCCCCCTTCTATTCCCTCTCCTTCCTCCTTCCTTCTCCCTCTTCTTCTCCACTCTCACTTTCCGCTTTCCCTTCTCTCCTTCCCCCACTCCCTCCTTCCCCCCTCTACTTCACCACTCTCTTCTTCTCCCCTCTCTCCTTCCCCCTCTCTTTCCCCCACTCTCCTTCATGACTCTCTCCTTCAGCCCTTTCTCCTTCCCCATCATTCCTCTCTCCTTTCCACTTCCTCCTCCCCTCTCCTTCTCCCCACTCTCCTTTCCCCCTCTCCTTTATGACTCTCTCATTCTACCTTTTCTCCATCCCCCCTTTCTCCTTCACCACTCTCTCCTTCCCCCACCTCTCATTCTGCCTCTCATTCCACCCTCTCCTTCACCACACTCTCCTTCTCCCCTCTCTCCTTTCCCCTCTCCTTCCCCATTCTCTCCTTCTCCCCTCTCTCCTTCACCCCTGTCTCCTTCCCCTTCTCCTTCCCCCTCTCCTTCACCACACTCTCCTTCTCCCCTCTCTCCTTCCACCCTTTCCTTCACCACTCTCTCCTTCTCCTCTCTCTCCTTCCCCCCGTCCATTCCCTCTCCTTCCCCCTTCCTTCTCCCCTCTCCTTCCCACTCCCTTCCCCTCTCTCTCTGTTTCTCCTCTCTCCTCCCCCCTTCCTTCCCCCTCTCCTTCTCCACTCTTTCCTTTCCCCTTCCTTCTACTTTCTCCTTATCCCCCTCTCCTTCTCCCCTCTCTCCACCCCATTCCTTCCCCCCTCTCCTTCTCCACTCTCCCCTTCCCCCTTCCTCCTCCTCTCTCTTTCTCCCCTCATTCCTTCCCCCTCTCCTCCCCACTCTCCTTCTCCACCCTCTCGTCCCCTTTCTCCTTCCCCCTCTTCTTCTCCCCTCTCTCCTTCCCCCTCTCTTTCCCCCGTCTCCTTCACCACTCTCTCCTTTTCCCCTCTCTTTTTCCCCATTCCTTCCCCCTCTCCTTCTCCATTCTCTCCTTCTCCACTCTCTCCTTCCCCACTCTGTCCTTCCCCCTCTCCTTCACAACTCTCTCCTTCTCCCCTCTCTCCTTCCCCTTCACCTTCCCCCTCTCCTACACCACTCTCTCCTTCTCCACTCTCTCCTTCCCCCTCTCTCCTTCACCACTCTCTTCTTCTCCCCTTTCTCCTTTCCCCCTTCCATTCCCTCTCCCTTTCCCTTCCTTCTCTCCCTCCTTCTCCACTCTCTATTTCCCCCTTCCCTTCTCTACTTCCCCCACTCCCTCCTTCCCACGTCCTTTCCCCCCTTTTCCTTCTCTCCTTCTCCATCTCGTTCCCCCTCTCTCATTCTCCCTATCGCTCCCCCCTGTCCTCCTCTCTCTCCTCCCCCTTCCTTCCCCTCTCTCCTTCTCCCCTCTCTCTTTCCCCATTCCTTCCCCTCTCTCCTTCCCCACTCTCTCCTTCCCCCTGTCCTTCCCCCCTCACTTTCACCACTCTCTCCTTCTCCCCTCTCCTTCCCCTTCACCTTCCCCCTCTCCTTCACCACTCTCTCCTTCTCCCCTCTCTCCTTCCCCCCGTTCCTTCACCACTCTCTCCTTCCCCCTCTCTCATTCCCCCTCTCATTCCACCCTCTCCTACTCCCCTCTCTCCTTCCCCCCTCTCTCCTTCCCCTCTCTCCTTCATCACTCTATCCTTCTCCCCTCTCTCCTTCCCCCCCTTCCATTGCCTATCCATCCCCCTTCCTTCTCCCTCTCCTTCTCCACTCTCTCTTTCCCCCTTCCCTTCTCTCCTTCCCCCATTCCCTCCTCACCCCTTCTCCTCTCTCTCCTTCTCCCTCTCCTTCCCCCCTTTCTCATTCTCCCTCTCCTTCCCCCCTCTCCTTTTCCTCTCTCTCCTCCCCCTTCCTTCCCCTCTCTCCTTCTACACTCTCTCCTCCCCCCCACCCCCTCTCCTTCCCCACTCTCTCCTTCCCTCTCTCTCTTTCTCCACCTCTTTCCCCCTTCCCTTCTCTCCTTCCCCCACTCCCTTCTTCCCCCTCCTTCTCCCCCCTCTCCTTCCCACCTCCTTTCCCCTCTCCTTCTCCTCTCTCTCCTTCCCCTTCCTTCCCCTCTCTCCTTCCCCCTCCTCCCCCCTCTGCTTCCTCCCTCTCTCCTTCCCCCCTCTTTCTTTCTCCACCTCTACTTCCCTCTTTCTTCCCCTATCTCGTGATTCCATCTCTCATTCCCCCTCTCCTTCTCGTCTCTCTCCTTCTCCCCCTCTCCTACCCCTCTCCCCGTCCCCCTCTCCTTCCCCCCTCCTTCTCCTCTCTCCTACCCCTCTCTCTGCTTCTCCCCTCTCTCCGTTCCCTGCCTTCCCCTCTCTATCCCCACTTCTCTCCTTCTCCCCTCTCTCCTTCCCACCCCCTTCCCCTCTCTCTGTTTCCCCTCTCTCCTCCCCCCTTCCTTCCCCTCTCTCCTTCTCCACTCTTTCCTTTCCCCTTCCTTCCACTTTCTCCTTATCCCCCTTTCCTTCTTCCCTCTCTCCACACCCTTCCTTCCCCTCTCTCCTTCCCCCTTCCTCCTACTCTCTCTTTCTCCCCCCTCTCCTTCTCCCCACTCTCCTTCTACACTATCTCATCCTCTTTTCCTTCCCCCTCTCCTTCTCGCCTCTCTCCTTCCCCCTTCCTTCTTTTCTCTCCTTTCCCCCCTCTCTCCTTCCCCCCTCTCCTTCTCCCCTCTCTCCTTCCCCCTTCCTTCCCCCTCTACTTTTTCCCACTCCTTCCCCTCTTTTCTTCTCCCCTCTCTTCTTCTCCACCTCTCCTTCCCCCTTCCTTCCCCCATCTCTCCTTTCTCATTCTCTCCTTCTCCCCTCTCTCCTTCCCTCTTCCTTCCCCTCTCTCCTTCCCTTGTCCTTACCCACTTCCCTCACCGCCTCTCTCCTTCTCCACCTCTCCTTCCCCCTTCCATCCCCTCTCTCCTTCCCCATCTCTCCTTCCCGCCTCTCTCTCTCCTTCTCCCTTCTCTCCTTCCCCCCTCTCCTTCCACCTCTCCTTCCTCCCCTCTCCTTCACCCCTCTCTCCGTCCCCCTTCCTTCCCCTCTCTCCTTCCCCCACTGTCTCCTTCCCCCCTCTCTCCTTCTCCTCTCTCTCCTTTTCCCCCTCACCTTCCCCCCTCCCCTTCACCACTCTATCCTTCTCCCCTCTCTCCTTCCCCTTTTCTTCCTCTCTCTCCTTCCCGCCTTCTCCCCTCTCTCTCTATCTCCCCACTCTCCTTTCCCCTTCCTTTCCCCCCTCCTTCTCCTCTCTCTCTTCCCCCCTCTCCTTCCCCCTTCCTTCTCATCTCTCCTTTCTCCTTCATACCCCATTTCCTTCCCTCACTCTCTGCTTGCCCCCCTCTTCTTCTCCCCTCTCTCCTTCGCCCCTCTCACCTTCCCCCCTCTCCTTCTCCACTCTCACCTTCCCCCCTCTCCTTCACCACTCTATCTCTCTCCCCCTCTCTCCTTCCCCCTCTCTCCTTCCCCCCTCACTCCTTCCCCCTCTCCTTCCCCCCTCTCCTTCTCCCCTCTCACCTTCCGCCTTCCTTCTCCCCTCTCCTCCCCTCTCTCTTTCCCCATTCATTCCCCTCTCTCCTTCGCCCTTCTCTCCTTCCCCCTCTTCTACCTCACTCTCTCCTTCCCCCCTCACCTACAGCACTCTCTCCTTCTCCCCCCTCTCCTTCCCCCTGACCCCTCACCTTCCCCACTCTCTCTTTCTCCCCTCTCTCCTTCCCCCCCTTCCCCCCTCTTTCCTTCTCCCCTCTCTCCTCCCCCCTTCCTTCCCCTCTCTCCTTCCCCCTTCCTTCCCCTCTCTCCTTCAGCCCTCTCTCCTTCTCCCTTCCTCCTCCCCTCTCCTTCTCCCCTCTCTCCGTCCCCCTTCCTTGCTCTTCCTTCCCCCCTCTCTCCTTCCCCCTCTCCTTCACCACTCTCTCCTTCTCCCCTCTTTCCTTCCCCCTTCCTTCCCCTCTCCTTCCCCCTTCCTTCTCCCCTCTCCTTATCCCCTCTCTCTTTCCCCCGTCCTTCCCCTCTCTCCTTCTCCCCCTCCTTCCCCGTCTCTCTTCCCCCTCTCCTTCTCTCCTCTCTCCTTCCCCGTCTCCTTCCCCCCGTCTCCTTCACCACTCTCTCCTTCCCCACTCTTTCCTTCCCCCTCTCCTGCCCCCCTCACTTTCACCACTCTCTCCTTCTCCCCTCTGTTCTTCCCGTTCACCTTCTCCCTCTCCTTCCCCACCTCTCCTTCCCTCACTCCTTCCCCCCTCTCCTTCACCACTCTCTCATTCTCCGCTCTCTCCTTCCCCCCCCTCCTTCCCCTCTCTCCTGCACCGATCTCTCATTCTCCCCTCTCTCCTTCTCCCCTCTCTCCTTACCCCTTCCTTCCCCTCTTTCCTTCACCACTCTCTCCTTCCCCCCTCACTCTTTCTCCACCTCTCCTTCCCCTTCCTTCCCCTCTCTCCTTCTCCCTTCACTCCTTCCCCCTTCCTTCCCCTCTCCTTCTCCACTCTCTCCTTCTCCCCTCTCTGCTTCCCCTTCCTACCCCTCTTTCCTTCACCACTCTCTCCTTCCCCCCTCTCCTTCTCTCTTCCTTCCCCTCTCTCCTTCTCCACCTCTACTTCCCCCTTCTATCCCCTCTCTCCTTCCCCCATCACTCCTTCCAGCCACTCTCCTTCTCCCTTCTCTCCTTACCCCCTCTCCTTCTCCCTCTTCTTCCCCCCTCTCCCCTTCTCCACTCTCTCCTTCCCCGTTCTTTACCCTCTCTCCTTTTCCCACTCTCTCCTTCCCCCCTCTCCTTCTCCCCTCTCTCCTTCTCACCTCTCTCCTTCCCCGCTCTCCTTCACCAATCTATCCTTCTCCCCTCTCTCCTTCCGCTTTTCTTCCTCTCTCTCCTTCCACCCTTCCCCCCTCTCTCCATCTCCCCTCTCTACTTCCCCCTTCCTTTCCCCCCTCCTTCTCCTCTCTCTCCTGCCCCCTCTCCTTCCCCTTCCTTCTCGTCTCTCCTTTCTCCTTCCTACCCCATTTCCTTCCCCCACTCTCTCCTTCCCCCCTCTCCCCCTTCTCCCATCTCACGTTCCCCCCTCTCCTTCACCACTCAATCCTTCTCCCCTCTCTCCTTCCCCTTTCCTTCCCCCTCTCTCCTTCCCCACCATCCCCCCTCTCCTTCCCCCCTCTCTCCTTCCCCCCTCTCACCTTCTACCCTCTCTCCTTCCGCCTTCCTTCTCCCCTCTCCTCCCCTCTCTCTTTCCCATTCATTCCCCTCTCTCCTTCGCCCTTCTCTCCTTCCCCCTCTCCTACCTCACTCTCTCCTTCCCCCTCTCCTTCCCCCCTCACCTTCAGCACTGTCTCCTTCTCCCCCCTCTGCTTCCCCCCTCCCCCCTCCCCCTCACCTTCCCCACTCTCTCTTTCTCCCCTCTCTCCTTCCCCCCCTCCCCCCTCTTTCCTTCTCCCCTCTCTCCTTCCTCCTTCCTTCCACTCTCCCCTTCTCCCCTTTTCCTTCCCCCTTCCTTCCCGTCTCCTGTCGTTCCTTCTTGCCCCCTCTCCTTCTCCCCTCTCTCCTCTCCCCTTCCTTCCCCTCTCTCCTTCTCCCCTCTCTCCTCCCCCCTTCCTTCCCCTCTCTCCTTCCCCCTTCCTTCCCCTCTCTCCTTCAGCCCTCTCTCCTTCTCCTTTCCTCCTCCCCTCTCCTTCTCCCCTCTCTCCGTCCCCTTCTTGCTCTTCCTTCCCCCCTCTCTCCTTCCCCCTCTCCTTCGCCACTCTCTCCTTCCCCCCTCTCTCCTTCCCCCTTCCTTCCCCTCTCCTTCCCCCTTCCTTCTCCCCTCTCCTTATCCCTCTCTCATTCCCCCTTCCTTCCCCTCTCTCCTTCTCCCCCTCCTTCCCCGTCTCCTTCCACCCTCCCCTTCACCACTCTCTCCTTCTCCCCTCTGTCTTTCCACCGTCTCTCTTCCCCCTCTCCTCTCTCCTCTCTCCTTCCCCCCGTCTCCTTCACCACTCTCTCCTTCCCCACACTTTCCTTCCCCCTCTCCTGCCCCCCTCACCTTCACCACTCTCTCCTTCTCCCCTCTGTTCTTCCCCTTCACCTTCTCCCTCTCCTTCACCACTCTTTCCTTCTCCCCTCAAACCTTCCCCACCTCACCATCCCTCACACCATCCCCCCTCTCCTTCACCACTCTCTCATTCTCCGCTCTCTCCTTCCCCCCTCCTTCCCCTCTCTCCTGCACCAATCTCTCATTCTCCCCTCTCTCCTTCTCCCCTCTCTCCTTACCCCTTCCTTCCCCTCTTTCCGTCACCACTCTCTCCTTCCCCCCTCCCTCTTTCTCCACCTCTCCTTCTCCTTCCTTCCCCTCTCCTTCTCCACTCTCTCCTTCTCCCTCTCTGCTTTCCCCATCCTTCCCCTCTTTCCTCACCACTCTCTCCTTCCCCCCTCTCCTTCTCTCTTCCTTCCCCTCTCTCCTTGTCCACCTCTCCTTCCCCCTTCTATCCCCTCTCTCCTTCCCCCATCACTCCTTCCCGCCGCTCTCCTTCTCCCTTCTCTCCTTCCCCCCTCTCCTTCTCCCCTCTCTCCTTCCCCCCTCTCCTTCTCCCCTCTCTCCTTCTCCCCTCTCTCCTTCCCCGCTCTCCTTCACCACTCTATCCTTCTCCCCTCTCTCCTTCCCCTTTTCATCCTCTCTCTCCTTCCACCCTTCCCCCCTCTCTCCATCTCCCCTCTCTACTTCCCCCTTCCTTTCCCCCTTCCTTCTCCTCTCTCCCTGCCCCCCCTCCTTCCCCTTCCTTCTCGTCTCTCCTTTCTCCTTCCTACCCCGTTCCTTCCCCCACTCTCTCCTTCCCCCCCTCCCCTTCTCCCATCTCACGTTCCCCCCTCTCCTTCACCACTCTATCCTTCTCCCCTCTCTCCTTCCCCTTTCCATCCCCCTCTCTCCTTTCCCACCATCCCCCCTCTCCTTCCCCCCCCCTCCTTCCCCCTCTCTCCTTCCACCTCTCCTTGCCCCCTCTCTCCTTCCCCCCTCTCTCCTTCCCCCCTCTCTCCTTCCGCCTTCTTTCTCCCTCTCCATCTCCCCTCTCTCTTTCCCCATTCATTCCCCCTCTCACCTTCGCCCCTCTCTCCTTCCCCCACTCCTTCCGCCCTCCTTCACCACTCTCTCCTTCTCCCCTTACTTCTTCCCCCCTCACCTTCCCCACTCTCTCCTTCCCCACTCTCTCCTTCCCCCTCTCCTTCAGCACTCTCTCCTTCTCCCCTCTCTCCTTCCCCGTCTCCTTCCCCCCGTCTCCTTCACCCCTCTCTCCTTCACCACTCTCTCCTTCACCACTCTCTCCTTCCCAACACTCTCCTTCCCCCTCACCTTCACCACTCTCTCCTTCCCCTTCCCCCTCTCCATCACCACTCTCTCCTTCCCCATCTCCTTCCCCCCACTCCTTCACCACTCTCTCATTCTCCCCTCTCCCCTTCCTCCCCTCCTTCCCGCTCTGCTTCCCCCCTCTCCTGCACCACTCTCTTATTCTCCCCTCTCTTCTTCCCCCTTCTTTCCCCTCTCTCCTTCCCCACTCTCTCCTTCCCCCTCTCCTTCCCCCCTCACCTTCACCACTCTCTCCTTCTCCCCTCTCTCCTTCCCCTTCACCTTCTCCCTCTCCCCTCTCTCCTTCCACCTTTCCTTCCCCCTCTCCTTCCCCACTCTCTCCTTCTCCCCTCTCTCCTTCCACCCTTTCCTTCCCCCTCTCCTTCACCACTCTCTCATTCTCCCCTCTCTCCTTCCCCCTTCTTTACCCTCCTCTCCTTCTACCCTCTCTCCTTCCTACTTCCTTCTCCCTTCTCCTTCTACCCTCCCTCCTTCCCCTCTCCTTCTACTTCCATCTACCTCTCCATCTCCCCTCGCTCCTTCCCCTTTCCTTCCCCTCTCTCCTTCTCCCCTCGCTCCTTCCCCCTTCCTTCCCCTCTCCTTCTCCCCTCTCTGCTTCCCCCTTCCTTCCCCTCTTTCCTTCACCACTCTCTCCTTCCCCCCTGTCCATCTCCCCTCTCTCCTTCCCTCTTCCTTCCCCTCTCTCCATCTCCACCTCTCCTTCCCCTTTCCTTGCCCTCTTTCCTCCCCGCCTCTCTCCTCCTCTACCTCTCTTTCCCCCTTCCATCTCCTCTCTCCTTCCCCCATCTCTCCTTCCCGCCTCTTATGTTCTCCCTTCTCTCCTTCCCCTCTCTCCTTCCCCCTCTCCTTCCCAACTCTCTCCTTCTCCCCTCTCACCTTCCCTCTTCCTTCCCCTCTCATCTCCCCCACTCTCTCCTTCCCCCCTCTCTCCTTCTCTCCCCTCTCTCCTTCTCTCCTCTCACCTTCCCCTCTCTCCTTCGCCCCTTTCTCCTTCTCTCCTCTCACCTTCCCCTTTTCTTCCTCTCTCTCCTTCCCCCTTCCCCCCTCTCTCTTTCTCCCCTCTCTACTTTCCCCTTCTTTTCCCCCTCCTTCTCCTCTCTCTCCCTTCCCCCGACTCCTTCCCCCTTCCTTCTCATCTCTCCTTTCTCCTTCGTGCCTCATTTCCTTCCCCACCTCTCTCCTCCCATCTCTCCTTCTCATTTCCTTCCCCTCTCTCCTTCTTCACTCTCTCCTTCTCCCCCTCTCTCCTTCCCCCCCTTCCATTCCCTATCCTTCCCCCTTCCTTCTCCCCCTCCTTCTCCACTCTCTCTTTCCCCCTTCCCTTCTCTCCTTCCCCCATTCCCTCCTCCCCTCCTTCTCCTCTCTCTCCTTCTCCCTCTCCCTTACCCCCTCTCCTTCTCCTCTCTCTCCTCCCTCTTCCTTCCCCTCTCTCCTTCTACCCTCTCTCCTACCCCACTCCTACCCCCTCTCCTTCCCCACTCTCTCCTTCCCCCCTCTCTCTTTCTCCACCTCTTTCCCCCTTCCCTTCTCTCCTTCCCCCATTCCCACCTCCCCTCCTTCTCCTCTCTCTCCTTCTCCCTCTCCTTACCCCCTCTCGTTCTCCTCTCTCTCCTCCCCCTTCCTTCCCCTCTCTCCTTCTACCCTCTCTCCTTCCCCCCTCCTACCCCTCTCCTTCCCCACTCTCTCTTCTCCACCTCTTTCCCCCTTCCCTTCTCTCCTTCCCCCACTCCCTTCTTCCCCCTCCTTCTCCCCCTTCTCCTTCTCCTCTCTCTGCTCCCCCTCCCTCCCCACTCTCCTTCCCCCCTCCTCCCCCATTCCCTTCCTCTCTCTCTCTCCTCCCGCCCTCTCTCTCTTTCTCCACCTCTACTTCCTCCTTTCTTCCCCCTCTCCTTACCCCATCTCTCTCCCCCCCTCCTTCTCTCTCCTCCTTCCCCCTTCTATCCCCCTTTCCTTCCTCTCTCTCCTTCTCCCCCCTCCTCCCCCTCTCCATCTCCCCTCTCTCCTTCCCCCACTCACCTTCGCCCCTCTCTCCTTCCCCCTTCCTTCTTCTCTCTCCTACCCCTCTCTCTGCTTCTCCCCTCTCCTTTCCCTGTCTTCCCCTCTCTCCTTCCCCTCTCTCTCCTTCTCCCCTGTCTCCTTCAACCTCCTCCCTCCTCCCTCTCCTTCTCCTCTCTCTCCTCCCCCCTTCCTTCCACTCTCTTCTTCTCCCCTCGCTCCTTCCCCTTCCTTCCCCTCTCTCCTTCTCCCCTCTCTCCTTCCCCCTTCCTCCTCCCCTCTCCTTCTCCCCTCTCTCCGTCCCCTTCCTTGCTCCTCCTTCCCCCCTCTCTCCTTCCCCTCTCATTCCCCCTCTCCTTCACCACTCTGTCCTTCTCCCCTCTCTCTTCCCCCTTCCTTCCCCTCTTTCCTTCACCACACTCTCCTCCCCCCCTTTCTCCACCTCTCCTTCCCCTTCCTTCCCCTCTCCTCCCATCACCTCCTTCCCCCTTCCTTCCCCCCTCCTTCTCGCCTCTTTCCTTCCAAATTCCGTTCCCTCTCTCCTTCTCCCTTCCTTCCCCTCTTTCCTTCACCACCCTCTCCTTCCCCCTCTCTCCTTCTCTCTTCCTTCCCCTCTCACCATCTCCACCTCTCCTTCCCCTGTCCTTACCCTCTTTCCTCCCCGCCTCTCTCCTTCTCCAACTCTCCTTCCCCCTTCCAACCCCTCTCTCCTACCCCACTCTCACCTTCCCCCCACACTCCAACCCCCCTCCTCCTTCCCCCCTCTCTCCTTCTCCTTTTCTTCCTCTCTCCTTCCCCCTTCCCCTCTCTCTCCTTTCCCTTCCTTCCCCTCTATCCATCCACCCCCTCTCCTTCCCCCTCTCCTTCCCCCGTCCTTTACCACTCTCTCCTTCTCCCCTCTCTCCTTCCCCTTTCCTTCCCCCAATCTCTCCTTCCCCCTTCCTTCCCCTCTCTCCTTCTCCCCTCTCTCCAACCCCCTTCCTTGCTCCTCCTTCCCCCCTCTCTCCTTCCCCTCTCCTTCCCCTCTCCTTCCCCCTTCTTTCTCCCCTCTCCTTACCACTCTCACTTTCTCCCTTTCTTCCCCTCTCTCCTTCTCCGCCTCCTTCCCCCCTTCTCCTTCCCCCCTCTCCTTCACCACTCTCTCCTTCCCCCTTCTCCTTCCCCCTCTCCTTCACCACTCTCTCCTTCCCCCTTCTCCTTCCCCCCTCTCCTTCACCACTCTCTCCTTCCCCCCTTCTCCTTCCCCCCTCTCCTTCACCACTCTCTCCTTCTCCCCTCTCTCCTTCCCCTCTCCTTCCCTTCCTTCTCACCTCTCCTTCTTCCCTCGCTCCTTCCCCCTTCCTTACCCTTTCTCCTTCTCCCCTGTCTCCTGCCCCCTTCCTTCCACTCTCCCCTTCTCCCCGTTTCCTTCCCCCTTCCTTTCCCCCCTCCTTCTTCCCTCTCACCTTCCCATCTCCTTCCCCCCTCTCCTTCTCCCCTCTCTCCTTGTCCCTTCCTTATCCTCTTTCCTTCACCACTCTCTCCTTCCCCCCTCCCTCTTTCTCCACCTCTCCTTCCCCTTCTTTCCCCTCTCTCCTTCTCCCATCACTCCTTCCCCCTTCCTTCCCCATTCCTTCTCGCCTCTTTCCTTCTCCCCATCTCTCCTTCCAAATTCCATTCCCTCTCTCTTTCTCCCCTCTCTGCTTCTCCCTTCCTTCCCCTCTTTCCTTCACCACTCTCTCCTTCCCCCTCTCCTTCTCCCCTCTCTCCTTCCCTCTTCCTTCCCCTCTCTCCATCTCCACCTCTCCTTCCCCTGTCCTTAACCTCTTTCCTCCCCGCCTCTCTCCTTCTCCAACTCTCCTTCCCCCTTCCATCCCCTCTCTCCTTCCCCCATCACTCCTTCCCGCCTCTCTCCTTCTCCCTTCTCTCCTTCCCCCTTCCTTCCCCTCTCTCCTTACCCCACTCTCTCCTTCCCCCCCTCTCCTTCCCCCACTCTCCTTCCCCCCTCTCTCCTTCCCCCCTCTCTCCTTCTCCTTTTCTTCCTCTCTCCTTCCCCCTTCCCCTCTCTCTCCTTCCCCCTTCCTTCCCCTCTATCCTTCCACCCCCTCTCCTTCCCCCGTCTCCTTTACCACTCTCACCTTCTCCCCTCTCTCCTTCCCTCTTCCTTCTCCCCTCTCCCCTTCCCTCTTCCTTCTCCCCTCTCCTTCCCCTCTCTCTTTCCCCACCTCTCCTTCCCCCTCTCCTTCCACCCTCTCCTTCACCACTGTCTCCTTCTCCCCCCTCTCCTTCCCCCCCCTCTGCTTTTCCCTCTCCTTCCCCCCTCACCTTCATCACTTTCTCCTTCTCCTCTCTCTCCTTCTCCCACTTCTTCTCCCCCTCTCCTTCTCCCCTCTCTGCTTCTCCCCTCTCCTTTCCCCTGCCTTCTCCTCTCTCCTTCTCCTGTTCTCTCCTTCCCCCCCTCTCTTTCTCCGCTCTCTCCTCCCCCCTTCCTTCCCCCCTCACCTTCTCCACTCTTTCGTTTCCCCTTCCTTCCACTTTCTCCTTATCCCCCACTGCTTCTCCCCTCTGTCCACCCTCTTCCTTGTTGTGCCCTCTCTTTCACCCCCCTTCACTCTATCTCCTTCTGACAACCCTCCTCCCCCTCTCTTTCACTCCCTGTCCATCCCCCCTTCCCCCTCTCCTTCCACCCCACTGCTTCACCCCCTCTCCTTCCACCCTTCCCCTCTCTCCTTCCCACACTCTTTCCCTCACTCTTTCCTTCCCCCCCAACATCCCCTCCCCCCCTTCCCACTCCATTCCCCTCTCTCCTTCCCCCAACTCCTTCTGACATCTCTCCTCTCCACTCTCTGCGTCCGTCTCCTTGCCCCTCTCCTTCCCCCCCTTCTCCCTCTACTCCACCTTTTCCCCCAATCACCTTTGCCCCCTTCCCCCTCTTCTTCCCCACTCTCCTTACCCCCGCTCTCCTTCCCCCCACTCTCACCCCCCACTCTCTCCTTCCCCCCCTCCCCCTCTCCTTCCCATCTCTCCTTCCCCCTCTCCTTACCCCGTCTCTACTTTCATCCTCTCTCTGTCCCCCCTCCTTTCCCCCTCTCCTTCCCCTTTCCCTCCCTCTCCTTCCCTCCTCTGCTTCCCCTCACCTTATCCCATCTCTACTTTCATCGCCTCTCCTTCCCCCTTTCCTTCCTCCTCTCTCCTCATACCCCCTCTCCTTTCCCACCTCTCATTACACCCCTTCCCCCTGCTTTCCACCCTCCCTCCTCCCCCTCCTTCCCCCGTTTCTCTTCCCCCCCCTTCCCCCACTCTCCATCTTATCCCTCTATCCCTCCCTCCTTCCCCCACTCTCTCTCTCTCTGTGGACCTTGTGTTCTTTTACCCCTTTGTCTCAAAAATATTCACCTTGTGCTACAAAATATTTCCATCTCCCCTACTTCAAATACCCACGAGTCACATTGCTGTGTGTGGGACGGTTTTATTTGTTTAAAATATCAACAAAAGAAGCTGGAGAGGGTGTGAGAGAGGGGACAGAGAGAGAGAGAGAGAGAGAGAGAGAGAGACATACGGACAGACAGAGAGATCCCCTCCCAGATACTCAGGGAATTGAATTGAACCGGCCAACCTGTGTCTTATTTATGTGATTATCACATTTGATCACCCAGGTCTGTACACATCCCACATTACTCTGACACTAGAACAAGTCTTTGGGGAGAGTTTCTCATTTAAGGTTTTAATTCCCTTCTTGGGGAGTCTGGTCTGTCAGACATTTTCTGCGGATTCATATATTTGTATTAAATCGCAAGTCCCCAATTACTTTAATCCCAGGCTTCAAGTCTGTTTGAAAAATTACAGGGCCGCAATCTGACAGGAACCAGTTACCCAGAGGCCCCTAAAACCCAGGGTCCTCCAGAGGAGATTAAACCTCGGGGTAAATAAACACACAACTCACTCTGGGTCCCCACGGGGTGCAGCCTGTCGACCAGGCCTCAGGCCTCAGACCCATGTTCCCCCTCTGGAGGTTGTTCTTTCCTGGCCTTGAACATTTTGGATCTTCATGTTGCAGATTTCCAAACAAAGGTTCCTCGGGATAAAAGATCACGTGAAAGGGGGAGCGAGAGCATTTTGAAGGCAAGCTTAAAATCCCAGGTTTAAAATCACCCCTGCCCATCCCCAATGTATCAAAATATCTAACACAGTCAACAGTGGAACATGGTGTGGGAGCAGATCTTCCCAGGGATTGGAGGAGGATAGTGAGGGAAAGGCATCAGATTCTTACACTCTGCAGTGACCTGGGATCAATTGCCTTTTACTGAAAACAGTTTCCAACTTGTATGTGCCTGTAGATCCCTCCAGTCTGAAACCCCCATTACCCTCTATCCTGTCTCCTCTCTCTCAGCCAATGGTGTATTCATTCTGTTACTGACCCTTCAGTCCCTTCAGACACAGCAAGATCCCACAAGTAGCAGTGGGACCACAGACAGGTTGTGTATTTCACTGATGCTGGTTAAGGGTTCAATTCTGGCTTCAGGATGACAAAGATCCTGCTGTTTGACAAATTCAAACCAGTTCCCACATTGTTTCTTCTCTACGCACTCGCTTGCGCTTGCTCTCTCTCTCTCTCCACCCTCCCCTTCTCCATCTCTAACCTTTTTCCCTTTCTCTGATTTAATCTTGTACATGGTAATCTTTATCTTACCTTTTAAAAGTTTGCAACATTTATATTTGACAATATTCCCTTTGATAAACAGTTTCCCAGCAGTCTCTGTGCCAGCAATGCTGTGGGCCATTGACGCACAGGGAGATCCCACAGGGTACTCCCTTCCTGCTCCAGAATGTGCTCCAATCCCACTTTCTGTCCAACAAGAGACTGTGGATATCTTTGAGACTCCTGTTTTGTTTTTTTTAAAATCAGCCCCTCCATCCCAGGATTTAATTTTGTGGATGGTACTTTCTAGAAGGAAGTGATTGGAGCTGGGCGGTGATGGGATATTGGAGAGCCCCGTTCTCTCCCCCCTCTCCCAGATCCTGTCTCCCCTTCCCAGCCCAGCTACAAAGACACATCTTATCCCTCTATCACTCCCTCCTTCCCACAAACACTCTCTCTGTGCATCTTGTGTTCTTTTACCCCTTTTTCTCAAAACATTCACGTTGTGCTGCAAAATACCCACGAGTCACATTGCTGTGTGTGGGATGGTTTTATTTGTTTAAAATATTAACAAAAGAAGCTGGAGAGGGTGTGAGAGAGGGGACAGAGAGAGAGAGAGAGAGAGAGATCCCCTCCCAGATACTCAGGGATTGGGCCAACCTGGGTCTTATTTATGTGATTATCACATTTGGTCACCCTTCTTGCAATGTAGGCGACTCTGCAGGTGGTTTGAGACACAGCAAGATCCCACAAGTAGTATTACTCTGATGTTACAACAAGTCTTTGGATAGAGTTTCTCATTCAAAATTTTACTTTCCTCTTTGGGGGAGTCCTGTCTGTCAGACACTCACTGGGGATTGATGTGTTGGTGTCAAATCCCAGGGTTTAAAAATGTGTTGCTGGAAAAGCGCAGCAGGTCAGGCAGTATCAAAGGAGAAGGAGAATCGGCGTTTCGGGCATAAGCCCTTCTTCAGGAATGATAAGGGTGTTCCAAGTGGGCTAAGATAAAACGTAGGAAGGAGGGACTTGGGGGAGGGGCGTTGGGAATGCGATAGGTGGAAGGAGGTTACGGTGAGGGTGATAGGCCGGAGAAGGGGTGGGAGTGGAGAGGTCAGGAAGAAGATTGTAGGTTAGGAAGGTGATGCTGAGTTCGAGGGTTGGGACTGAGACAAGGTGGGGGGGGAGGTAAATGAAGAAGCTGGAGAAATCTGTATTCATCCCTTGTGGTTGGAGGGTTCCTAGGCGGAAGATGAGGCGCTCTTCCTCCAGGCGTCGTGTTACCATGGTCTGGCGATGGAGGAGGCCCCGTTACTTTAACCCCAGACTCAGTCTCCAGGATATGAATGGAACAAGACAGGTTTGATCAAAGATCAACGATTCCCACTGGGTGGAGATTCCAGAAAGAGGGAGAACATGTCACATCCAACAGCTGGAATAGATAGAGAGGAAAGCTGCTTGCTGCTTCTGGGGCGAGGATTAGGATCATCTTCGAAAACCCGAACAATACTCTGAAACACTTTCAGGACTAAAATGAAGGAACACAGCCTTCCATTTCACACCAGGATGTTGTACAGACTTTTCTTACTCACTCACTGAACCTGTCCAACCCCCTTTCCCAGCCTCTCTCTGTCCTCTTGGTATTTTCCTATCCCACATCACTTGGTGTTATCAGCAAATGGAACCGAGGGTCCCATCATCTCAGTCATTCATACAGATTATGGCCAGTGTTCAGTGGGGAACAGAGAATGATCCACTCCCATCTGCTGCTGTACAGCTCATGTCTGTCTTCGAGTCAGCTCTGAAACATCTCCAGGACACTCCCATCCTGTCTCTGGGGGGTCTCTGGATTCCTTGGGACCAGCTGAGTTAGTTTTCGAGTTAACATCATCAGACTAGTCACCTATACAAAGCATTGGTCAGATCACATTTGGAATATTGTGTTCAGTTCTGGGCAACTCAGTGAAGGAAGGGTGTTAAAGCCCTGGACAGAGTTCAAAAGGACATTTACAAGACTGACATTAGGAATGAAGGATTTTAGATACAAGGAAAGATTAAAGAGATTGGGTTTGTTCTCCTTGGAGCAGAGAGATTAAGAGGTGACCTTATGGAGGAGTTCAAAATGTGAAACAATTTTGAAAGGGGAAAGAATGATATTCTATTTCCACTAACTAGTATGTAAGACACGGGGGATCCAACAAAGGGACCCTGGAGTTGCAGGTTCATAGTTCCTTCAAAGGTACGCAGGATAGTCTTTGTCTTAAAATGACACAGTTACTCTGTTTCCTGGTTTGCAACTGATTTCACAACTTCCTATATTCGACTTTCAATGCTCCCTCTGTCCCCTCACCTTATATTGGCTGGTATCCCTTTTAGACTGTCCTTCAGCCCCTCAGTGCCATCCCAGCCTCTGGAACCAGGGAGGCAGTGTACTACCTGGTGTCACATCCCCACCCTCACATCTGCCTAGTTCCCTTACAATGCAATACCCCAATCAATGTCAATCTCCCTCTTCAGTCATTTTCTGCATGAATTAAAGTGGGTTAGATGAGCGGAAGGTTCCTTTAGACTGAGGAAATAACTAATCTAACTCCTTTATTTAAAAAGGGAGGGAGGCAGAAAGCAGGAAATGACAGGACCAGTTCAATTAACTTCTGACCAAGTAATGATGTGAAACGTTTTCATCTTTCTGTGGTTCCTAACAGTTACACATGTCCTGTATTATAATATTGCAGTAATTCATGTTGGTATTTCAGGGGGAGGGTGTGCTGCCTTGTTACTGGATGGTGAAAGAAGAATAAAGGACCCAGTCGGACATTTCTCTATAAAACAAATCAGTTTCGTTCATTCAGACAGTGGCTGCCATTCCTCCTCCTGGCCGCTAGAGGGAGCCACTCCAGTCTTCAGGGATCTCACCCATGGCGACTGATGATGGAAATCTATCAGACAGGGCCCCCTCCAATTTCTCCTCTAGCCTCTTGCAGGAAGGTGTCCCAAACATTTGAGGAACAGCTCAATCCAGCCATCTCCCCCCCCCCCCCCCCCATCACTATCCAGTAAATCAATGAGTGTCTTTCTCCACTAAGTAGAATGCTGCCTACCTACTGCTGGCTACGCCCGATGGGGGTGAAGAAGGTGTTAGTTGAACATTAATCTTCCAAGGATCTCAGTTTGGGGTGGGCAGGAAGAGTGTCCACAGACCTCCCACAATGCAATGCATCTTGTGGAGGTGGGAACATGTCAGAGACTTTACCTGCTACTCTCCTGCCTGATCATTCCTCAGTGTCCCCCAGCCTCTGTCCCCCCACCCCCCCCCATCCCCAAATCCAAACCAATTCCACACTGAGTTTTCAGAGAGGTTTCAGAATTTGCCTTCATTGGCGTTGAGGTGACTGTATTAGGTGCAGTTGATGGCAATCCGGAGAGTGGCTGGAGATTGATCCATATCCGATGTGATATATCATTCTTCCCTTTGTACATTGTTCATGTTCCTGTTGGAAACTGGTCACTGATACCACAGATTGGTTGCTGGAATGCAGATGCCCCTTGGCCTGCTTTGTTCGCTCCCCTACCATTTGGCATTCTTTAAGAAACACAGAAAGATGATGATAAAAAGAAAATGTGATGTTGAACAAATTTCTGGCTGCCTAAAAACCATAATGTTCTCAGTTATATTACTGCAGCATTATGGGAACTTAAAAGTACAGAGGAGGACCCTTAGCCTTTTGTGCTTTGAAAGAGCAGACATGTTGGGTCCCCCATCTCCAATTGAAACCCGCAAGTTCCTTATCCTGAACAAGTTCTCCAACTCTCTTCCATTTATTCCTGGAACCAGGTCCCACTACCTTTTTCTGTCAAATATTCCTAGATGCTGGGAACTCAAAATAAGTAAACAGTTCTCCTCATCTGCCCTTTTCATGATATCGCAATGATATTGAATCTCTGGTTATACACTACTGAGATTCCTTCACGTTGGGAATAACCTCCATTGTGTAGAGTGGCACGATCACTGTGTTAAATAGACTCCGAACAGACCCAGGAACACAAGAGTAGGCTGTGGGCGATCAACAGCAGCAGAGTTGTAGTTCAACACAATCTGTCACCTCATGGTCTGGCATATCCCCCACTCAAGCATTTCATTCATGAAGTTGCCAACAAGATAAGTCTTGTGGGACTGTAGGAACCTGAACATGTCTGCTGTCTATTGTCGAGAATGAGCAGTCCCTGTCTATATTTGAGAGAACAGCAGTCCCTGTGTATAATACAGGGAACAGCAGTCCCTGTCTAATATACAGGGAACAGCGGTCCCTGTCTATAATACAGGGAACAGCGGTCCCTGTCTATAATACAGGGAACAGCAGTCCCTGTCTATAATACAGAGAACAGCAGTCCCTGTCGATAATACAGGGAACAGCAGTCCCTGTCTATGATACAGGGAACAGCAGTCCCTGTCTATAATACAGGGAACAGCATACCCTGTCGATAATACAGGGAACAGCATTCCCTGTCTATGATACAGGGAACAGCATTCCCTGTCTATAATACAGGGAACAGCAGTCCCTGTCTATAATACAGGGAACAGCAGTCCCTGTCTATAATACAGGGAACAGCAGTCCCTGTCTATAATACAGGGAACAGCAGTCCCTGTCTATAATACAGGGAACAGCAGTCCCTGTCGATAATACAGGGAACAGCAGTCCCTGTCTATAATACAGGGAACAGCAGTCCCTGTCTATAATACAGGGAACAGCAGTCCCTGTCTATGATACAGGGAACAGCAGTCCCTGTCTGTAATACAGGGAACAGCAGTCCCTGTCTATGATACAGGGAACAGCAGTCCCTGTCTGTGATACAGGGAACAGCAGTCGCTGTCTATAATACAGGGAACAGCAGTCCCTGTCTATAATAGAGGGAACAGCAGTCCCTGTCTATAATACAGGGAACAGCAGTCCCTGTCGATAATACAGGGAACAGCAGTCCCTGTCTATAATACAGGGAACAGCAGTCCCTGTCTATAATACAGGGAACAGCAGTCCCAGTCTATAATACAGGGAACAGCAGTCCCTGTCTATAATACAGGGAACAGCAGTCCCTGTCTATAATACAGGGAACAGCAGTCCCTGTCGATAATACAGGGAACAGCAGTCCCTGTCTATGATACAGGGAACAGCAGTCCCTGTCTATGATACAGGGAACAGCAGTCCCAGTCTATAATACAGGGAACAGCAGTCCCTGTCTATAATACAGGGAACAGCAGTCCCTGTCTATAATACAGGGAACAGCAGTCCCTGTCGATAATACAGGGAACAGCAGTCCCTGTCTATAATACAGGGAACAGCAGTCCCTGTCTATAATACAGGGAACAGCAGTCCCTGTCTATAATACAGGGAACAGCAGTCCCTGTCTATAATACAGGGAACAGCAGTCCCTGTCTATGATACAGGGAACAGCAGTCCCTGTCTGTGATACAGGGAACAGCAGTCGCTGTCTATAATACAGGGAACAGCAGTCCCTGTCTATAATACAGGGAACAGCAGTCCCTGTCTATAATACAGGGAACAGCAGTCCCTGTCGATAATACAGGGAACAGCAGTCCCTGTCGATAATACAGGGAACAGCAGTCCCTGTCGATAATACAGGGAACAGCAGTCCCTGTCTATAATACAGGGAACAGCAATCCCTGTCTATGATACAGGGAACAGCATTCCCTGTCTATGATACAGGGAACAGCATTCCCTGTCTATGATACAGGGAACAGCAGTCCCTGTCTGTGATACAGGGAACAGCAGTCCCAGTCTATAATACAGGGAACAGCAGTCCCTGTCTATAATACAGGGAACAGCAGTCCCTGTCGATAATACAGGGAACAGCAGTCCCTGTCTATGATACAGGGAACAGCAGTCCCTGTCTATAATACAGGGAACAGCAGTCCCTGTCTATAATACAGGGAACAGCAGTCCCTGTCTATAATACAGGGAACAGCAGTCCCTGTCTATGATACAGGGAACAGCAGTCCCTGTCTGTGATACAGGGAACAGCAGTCGCTGTCTATAATACAGGGAACAGCAGTCCCTGTCTATAATACAGGGAACAGCAGTCCCTGTCTATAATACAGGGAACAGCAGTCCCTGTCGATAATACAGGGAACAGCAGTCCCTGTCGATAATACAGGGAACAGCAGTCCCTGTCGATAATACAGGGAACAGCAGTCCCTGTCTATAATACAGGGAACAGCAATCCCTGTCTATGATACAGGGAACAGCAGTCCCTGTCTGTGATACAGGGAACAGCAGTCGCTGTCTATAATACAGGGAATAGCAGTCCCTGTCTGTGATATAGGGAACAGCAGTCCCTGTCTATAATACAGGGAACAGCAGTCCCTGTCTATAATACAGGGAACAGCAGTCCCTGTCTATAATACAGAGAACAGCAGTCCCTGTCTATAATACAGGGAACAGCAGTCCATGTCTATAATACAGGGAACAGCAGTCCCTGTCTATAATACAGGGAACAGCAGTTCCTGTGTGTGATACAGGGAACAGCAGTCCCTCTCTATAATACAGGGAACAGCAGTCCCTGTCTATAATACAGAGAACAGCAGTCCCTGTCTATAATACAGGGAACAGCAGTCCCTGTCTATAATACAGGGAACAGCAGTCCCTGTCTATAATACAGGGAACAGCAGTCCCTGTCTGTGATACAGGGAACAGCAGTCCCTGTCTATAATACAGGGAACAGCAGTCCCCGTCTATAATACAGGGAACAGCAGTCCCTGTCTGTGATACAGGGAACAGCAGTCCCTGTCTGTGATACAGGGAACAGCAGTCCCTGTCTATAATACAGGGAACAGCAGTCCCTGTCTGTGATACAGGGAACAGCAGTCCCTGAATGTGATACAGGGAACAGCAGTCCCTGTCTATAATACAGGGAATAGCAGTCCCTGTCTGTGATACAGGGAACAGCAGTCCCTGTCTATGATACAGGGAACAGCAGTCCCTGTCTGTGATACAGGGAACAGCAGTCCCTGTCTGTGATACAGGGAACAGCAGTCCCTGTCTATAATACAGGGAACAGCAGTCCCTGTCTATAATACAGGGAACTGCAGTCCCTGTCGATAATACAGGGAACAGCAGTCCCTGTCTGTGATACAGAGAACCGCAGTTCATGTCTGTGATACAGGGAACAGCAGTCCCTGTCGATAATACAGGGAACAGCAGTCCCTGTCTATGATACAGGGAACAGCAGTCCCTGTCTATAATACAGGGAACAGCAGTCCCTGTCTGTGATACAGAGAACAGCAGTCCCTGTCTGTGATACAGGGAACAGCAGTTCCTGTCTGTGATACAGGGAACAGCAGTCCCTGTCTGTGATACAGGGAACAGCAGTCCCTGTCTGTGATACAGGGAACAGCAGTCCCTGTCTGTGAAACAGGGAACAGCAGTCCTTGTCTGTGATACAGGGAACAGCAGTCCCTGTCTGTGATACAGGGAACAGCAGTCCCTGTCTGTGATACAGGGAACAGCAGTCCCTGTCTGTGATACAGGGAACAGCAGTCCCTGTCTGTGATACAGGGAACAGCAGTCCCTGTCTATAATACAGGGAACAGCAGTCCCTGTCTGTGATACAGGGAACAGCAGTCCCCGTCTATAATACAGGGAACAGCAGTCCCCGTCTATGATACAGGGAACAGCAGTCCCTGTCTATGATACAGGGAACAGCAGTCCCTGTCTGTGATACAGGGAACAGCAGTCCCTGTCTATAATACAGGGAACAGCAGTCCCTGTCTATGATACAGGGAACAGCAGTCCCTGTGTGTGATACAGGGAACAGCAGTCCCTGCCTGTGATACAGGGAACAGCAGTCCCTGTCTATAATACAGGGAACAGCAGTCCCTGTCTATAATACAGGGAACAGCAGTCCCTGTCTGTGATACAGGGAATAGCAGTCCCTGTGTATGATACAGGGAACAGCTGTCCCTGTCTATAATACAGGGAATAGCAGTCCCTGTCTGTGATACAGGGAACAGCAGTCCCTGTCTATGATACAGGGAACAGCATTCCCTGTCTATAATACAGGGAACAGCAGTCCCTGTCTGTGATACAGGGAACAGCAGTCCCTGTCTATAATACAGGGAACAGCAGTCCCTGTCTATAATACAGGGAACTGCAGTCCCTGTCGATAATACAGGGAACAGCAGTCCCTGTCTGTGATACAGAGAACCGCAGTTCATGTCTGTGATACAGGGAACAGCAGTCCCTGTCGATAATACAGGGAACAGCAGTCCCTGTCTGTGATACAGGGAACAGCAGTCCCTGTCTGTGATACAGGGAACAGCAGTCCCTGTCTGTGATACAGAGAACAGCAGTCCCTGTCTGTGATACAGGGAACAGCAGTCCCTGTCTGTGATACAGGGAACAGCAGTCCCTGTCTGTGATACAGGGAACAGCAGTCCCTGTCTGTGATACAGGGAACAGCAGTCCCTGTCTGTGATACAGGGAACAGCAGTCCCTGTCTGTGATACAGGGAACAGCAGTCCCTGTCTGTGATACAGGGAACAGCATTCCCTGTCTGTGATACAGGGAACAGCATTCCCTGTCTGTGATACAGGGAACAGAAGTCCCTGTCTGTGATACAGGGAACAGCAGTCCCTGTCTGTGATACAGGGAACAGCAGTCCCTGTCTGTGATAGAGGGAACAGCAGTCCCTGTCTGTGATACAGGGAACAGCAGTCCCTGTCTGTGATACAGGGAACAGCAGTCCCTGTCTGTGATACAGGGAACAGCAGTCCCTGTCTGTGATACAGGGAACAGCAGTCCCTGTCTGTGATACAGGGAACAGCAGTCCCTGTCTGTGATACAGGGAACAGCAGTCCCTGTCTGTGATACAGGGAACAGCAGTCCCTGTCTGTGATACAGGGAACAGCAGTCCCTGTCTGTGATACAGGGAACAGCAGTCCCTGTCTGTGATACAGGGAACAACAGTCCCTGTCTGTGATACAGGGAACAGCAGTCCCTGTCTATGATACAGGGAACAGCAGTCCCTGTCTGTGATACAGGGAACAGCAGTCCCTGTCTATAATACCGGGAACAGCAGTCCCTGTCTATGATACAGGGAACAGCAGTCCCTGTCTCTCATACAGGGAACAGCAGTCCCTGTCTATAATACAGGGAACAGCAGTCCCTGTCTATAATACAGGGAACAGCAGTCCCTGTCTATAATACAGAGAACAGCAGCCCCTGTGTATGATACAGGGAACAGCAGTCCCTGTCTATAATACAGGGAACAGCAGTCCCTGTCTATAATACAGAGAACAGCAGTCCCTGTCTCTAATACAGGGAACAGCGGTCCCTGTCTATAATACATGGAACAGCAGACCCTGTCTATAATACAGAGAACAGCAGTCCCTGTCTATAATACAGGGAACAGCGGTCCCTGTCTGTATTACAGAGAACGAGGAGTCCCTGTGTATCTGGTAGCAAACAACGGTCCCTGTTTGTATTGTGGAGAACAGCTGCCTGAGTGTAGATTTTAGAAAACAGCCATCCTTATTTTTATTGCAATTGTACCAGCCTCCACCACATCCTCTGGCAGCTCATTCCATAAACGTACCACCCTCTGTGTGAAAACGTTGCCCCTTAGGTCCCTCTTATATCTTTCCCCTCTCATCCTAAACCTATGCCCTCCAGTTCTGGACTCCCCCACCTAATGGAAAAGATTTTGTCTATTTACTCTATCCATTTCTGGACTTCCCCACCCCAGGGAAAAGACTTTGTCTATTTACCCTATCCATGCCCCTCATAATTTTGTAAACCTCTATAAAGTCACCCCTCAGCCTCTGATGCTCTAGGGAAAACAGCCCTCGCCTATTCAACCTCTGCCTATAGCGCAAATCCTCCAACCCTGGCAATATCCTTGTAAATCTTTTCCGAACTTTTTCAAGTTTCACAACATCTTTCCGAGACCAGAATTGCACTCAATATTCCAACAGTGTCCTGTACAACCGCAACATGACCTCCCAACTCCTGTACTCAATACTCTGACCAATAAAGGAAAGCATACCAAACAGCTTCTTCACTATTCTTCCTACCTGTGACTCCACTTTCAGGGAGCTATGAACCTGCACTCCAAGGTCTCTTTATTCAGCAACACTCCCCAGGACCTTATCATTAAGTGTATAAGTCCTGCTAAGATTTGCTTTCCCAAAATGAAGCTCCTCGCATTTATCTAAATTAAACTCCATCTGCCACGTCTAAGCCCATTGGCCCATCTGATCAAGATCCTGTTGTAATCTGAGGTAAACTTCTTCGCTGTCCATTACACTTCCAACTTTGGTGTCAGCTGCAAACTTACTAACTACACCTCTTATGCTCACATCCAAATCATTTATATAAATGATGAAAAGTAGTGTACCCAGAACTGATCCTTGTGGCTCTCCACTGGTCACAGGCCTCCAGTCTGAAAAACACCCCTCCATCATCACCCTATGACTTCTACCTTTGAGCCAGTTCTGTATCCAAATGGCTAGTTCTCCCTGTATTCCATGAGATCTAACCTTGCTAATCAGTCTCCCATTGGGAACCTTGTCGAATGTCTCACTGAAGTCCATGTAGATCACATCTACCACTCTGCCCTCATTAATCCTCTTTGTTACTTCTTTAAAAAACTCAATCAGTTTTGTGAGACATGATTCCCCACGCACAAAGCCATGTTGCCTATCCCGAATCAGTCCCTGCCTTTCCAAATACATGTACATCCTGTCCCTCAGGATTCCCTCCAACAACTTGCCCACCACCAATGTTAGGCTGACCGGTCTATAGTTCCCTGGCTTGTCCTTACCGCCCTTCTTAAACAGTGGCACCACGTTTGCCAACCTCCAGTCTTCCAGCGCCTCACCTGTGACTATCGATGATACAAATATCTCAGCAAGAGGTCCAGCAATCACTTCTCTAGCTTCCCACAGAGTTCTTGGGTATACCTGATCAGGTCCTGGGGATTTATCCACCTTTAACCATTTCAAGGCATCCTGCACTTCCTCCTCTGTAATCTGGACATTTTGCAAGATGTCACCATCTATTTCCCAACATTCTATATCTTCCATATCCTTTTCCACAGTAAATACTGATGGAAAATATTCATTTAGTATCTCCCCCATTTTCTGTGGCTCCACATAAAGGCCGCCTTGCTGATCTTTGAGGGGCCCTATTCTCTCCCTAGTTACCCTTTTGTCCTTAATGTATTTAATAAAACCCTTTGGATTCTTCTTCATTCTATTTGCCAAAGCTATCTCATGTTCCCATTTTGCCCTCCTGATTTCCCTCTTAAGTATACTCCTACTTCCTCTATTCTCTAAGGATTTACTCGATCTATCCTGTCTATTCCTGACATATGCTTCCTTTTTTTTCTTTACCAAACCCTCAATTTCTTTAGTCATCCAGCATTCCCTATTCCTACCAGCCTTCCCTTTCACCCTGACAGGAATATACTTTCTCTGGATTCTTGTTATCTCATTTCTGAAGGCTTCCCATTTTCCAGCCATTCTTTTACCTGCGAACATCTGCCTCCAATCAGCTTTCGAAAGTTCCTGCCTAATACCGTCAAAATTTGCCTTTCTACAATTTCGAACTTCAACTTTTAGATCTGGTTTATCCTTTTCTCATTACTATTTTAAATCTAATAGAATTATGGTCGCTGGCCCCAAAGTGCTCCCCCACTGACACCTCAGTCACCTGCCCTGCCTTATTTCCCAAGAGTAGGTCAAGTTTTGCATCTTCTCTAGTTGGTACATCTACATACTGAATCAGAAAGTTGTCTTGTACGCACTTAACAGATTTCTCTCCATCTAAACCTTTAACACTCTGGCAGTCCCAGTCTATATTTGGAAAGTTAAAATCCCCGACCATAACTACCCTATTATTCTTACAGATAGCTGAGATCTCCTAACAAATTTGTTTCTTAATTTCCCTCTGACTACTGGGGGATCGATAATCCAATCCCAATAAGGTGATCATCCCTTTCTTATTTCTCAGTTCCACCCAAATAACTTCCCTGGATGTAGTTCTGGGAATATCCTCCCTTCGCACAGCTGTCATGCTATCCCTTATCAAAAATGTCACTTCCCCTCCTCTCTTGCCTCCCTTTGTATCCTTCCTAAAGCATTTGTATCCTGGAACATTAAGCTGCCAGTCCTGCCCATCCCTGAGCCATGTTTCCGTAATTGCTCTGATATCCCAGTCCCATGTTCCTAACCATGTCCTGAGTTCATCTGCCTTCCCTGTTCGGCCCCTTGCATTGAAATAAATGCAGTTTCATTTATTAGTCCTACCTTGTCCCTGCCTGCCCTGATTGTTTGACTCACTTCTGTTCTCAGCTGTACCCATCTCAGATTGATCTCTTTCCTCACTATCTCCCTGGGTTCCCCCCCCCCCACCTTACTAGTTTAAATCCTCCCGAGCAGTTCGAGCAAATTTCCCTGCCAGTATATTAGTCCCCTTCCAATTTAGGTGCAATCCGTCCTTCTTATACAGGTCACTTCTACCCCAAAAGAGATTCCAATGATCCAAAAATGTGAATCCTTCTCCCATACACCAGCTCCTCAGCCATGAATTCATCTGCTCTATCCTCCTATTCCTGCCCTCACTAGCTCGTAGCACCGGGAATAATCCGGATATTACTACCCTTGAGGACCTCCTTTTTAAATTTCTGCCTAACTCTCTGTAATCTCCCTTCAGAATCTCAACCTTTTCCCTTCCTATATCATTGGTTCCAATGTGAACAATGACCTCCTACTGGCCCCTCTCCCACTTGAGAACATTCTGCACCCTCTCTGAGACATCCTTGATCCTGGCACCAGGGAAACAGCACACCATTCTGCTTTTTCACTGCTGGCCACAGAAATGTCTGTCTGTACCTCTGACTACAGAATCCCCGAACACAATTGATCTCTTGGAAGCCGACGTATCCCTCGTTGCATTAGAGCCAGTCTCAATACCAGAAACTTGGCTGTTCATGCTACATTCCCCTGAGAATCCATCACCCCCTACATTTTCCAAAAGAGCATACCTGTTTGAAATGGGTATATCCACAAAAGACTCCTGCACTAGCTGCCTACATCTCTTACCCTTCCTGGAGTTAACCCATCATTGTGACTGTATCTGAGACTTTCCCCCTTCCTATAACTGTCATCCATCACATACTGTTGCTGTTGCAAATTCCTCATCGCTTCTATCTGTCTCTCGAACCAATCCACTCAATCTGATAAGATTCGCATCCAACAGCATTTATGGCAGATATAATCCGCAGTAACCTTTAAAATCTCTTTAAACTCCCACATCTGACATGAAGTACATATCACTGCAAAGGCCATTTTTGCTCCTTCACAATCTACAGGCCCAGAAAATAACACCGTCTTATTCCTCTACAAACACTACCCCAGGTTAAATTAATCGTTATGGCTTATATTTTAAGTTTAATCAAGAGACTTATCTCCAAAACCATATAATCAAGAAAGAATCCACTATACTCACTACTGCAGCCTCTCTCTTGGACAGACTTAAAACAATTAACTTATCTGATTCTGTGCTGTGAACTTCACCCAACAGTTCCTCCAAGATCAGTTGTGAATTTCATTGTTTGTTAATTTTCCCAGATGCACTCCGATGTCCAGCGATACATGAATTCAAACAGCAAAGGCAGTAACTGTGCAGATTCTCGTTCTCTCTCTCTTCAGGGTTCATTCCAGAGAATTTTGCATTAAGACTCTTAATCTGCGACTTTGGAACTGCCTCTCTTATTCCTTTTAGAATCAGGTCTTTCAATTCCCTCATTGTTTCTCTATGATCCGGGTTTTGATTGTCCCACTGGGGGTCTCTGAGGGGAAACTTCACCTCTCCCTGTCCAGCATCCCCATCCCCAATGGGATATTCTCTGTCCCATATTTTAATGGATGCTCCTCGAATAAGTCCCCTTTCTTCTCCAGCAAATAGTATATTCAAAATAGACATTAACTCAGTCCATGTATACAGACTGGGCCCCAAGAATTGATCAATTTGTTCAGACAACCCTACCGGATCCTCAACCAGGACTTCATCTCCTTTTTAAATGTTCTGACCTCCCCACTGGTGAAGGGGGCACTTACAAACCCAATCTCTTTGTCCCCTACTGGTACCTCCCGAAGGGGATAACTCTTTACATTCTTCCCCTTTTTTTGTTTTCCTCCCCTAGGCTTTGGTTTAGATCCTCCAGAGGTCTCCTCAACATCTACTTTATCTTCCTTTTCTTTCGTTGAGGATTGAGGGTCTGGGACAACAACATCCCCGTCCACCACCCCTTCTTCCTCCTCTTGTGGGTCATCCGTTCCCTGTCCCCGTCTATCTGTCTCTCCTCCTCCTCCTCCACTTCCACCTAATTTGATTTTATGGTACGGGGGGGGGGGGGGGGCAGGGGGAAGCAGCCAAGAGGATCCCAGAGACTGGGTGGGGCAGAGTGGGAATCCTTTGTCTTTACTACCATCATTCCCAAACTGCCCTTCCAACAAGACACATAGTCTGCCTCCTCTAGAATAAAAGATTGTTTTTCATTCACATACAGATCTAAATACTGACAGACCCAATCCTCGTCCGAACTGTACTTTGGCCAGAAGACAGCCAGACGAAGGATTGGTTCTTTGGTCCATAATAAACAACAATATTTCATCATTTTCTTTTTATCTTTTTCCCTTGTACAAGTCTTACTTGTCCATTTCCTTAACATCCTCCTCAACGGACTTTCTGGAGGAATGTTAGCAGGGACCTTTCCTTCCTTTACTTCGTCGCAGTTTGACTTGCTCTGCCTACCCCCATTTCTCAGGGCCCTCGCCAGTCCCTCAGCGATTAAATACCCCTTTTCCCGGCCACCAAGGCAATACTTAAAAGTCAGTTCTCTTACCTTGGTCTGTGCACAGAGTTGCCTGGCCCCTTTTTTCTGTATTTTCTATCGACCTCCTTTCACTGTCTGATTCAGATGTCTCTCTTGTGGGATTCGTACCAGTTGCCCAAGGGAGCGGACCAAACTGGGACAGCCACTACCCCCGGCGATGGAAGAATATCCCGGACAGGCCCCCAATTGTGGGAAATAGAACCCACTCACTTCAATAATTTCAGTCTGAGACAAGATCTGAAGCAGCAGTATCGTTTATTATAGCGTGGCGCCTATAAGATAGGCACACCGAGCTTAACGAGTACACAACTTATATACAAATCATTTCTCTTTCCCTCCTCCCACTATTCTAAACCTGGCGCCCATTACTGTTGTTTATCTCTTGCCTTATCCGACCTCGTACATAACAAAGTATAAGTCTTGTTTGGCCATTTCACCACATCCTGCTGTGGTCCATCGTTAGTGTATCCTCTTCCACTACCATCTCCTTCCTTACATTGTTAAAGTAACATTTCCTCCCATTCTTTATCCACACTGAACCTTATAGCCTCTTGATTGTGGTTTTATTATGTTTTTGCAGAAGTGGTAAACAGATGTTTATAACTGTTTGTCCAATATTAACCTACACCCCCCTCACCTTCCTCTCGCATGATACAACCTTGTGATTTTTTACAGATAACAACATTTATAATGACTCCTCACACTCTGATCCACCAGACACCACATGAAATGGTGTCAGACCCAAACAGGTGAATGGTCACATTGACGGGACTGAGTCCCAATGGAACAGGGATCACCATAAGATGGAACATCATGATGAAGGGATTCCCTCCCAAAGTCTGCTCCACCTTTCAGTCAGACCATGTCTGATCTGATCATTCTCAACACAACTTTCCTTCCCCGATCCCCCATAAGACCCTGTTTCTCCAGGGATCCACCTCCTGGGGGCGGGGCCCAGGCGGGACCGCGGTCCCTATTGGCCGGCACCATTTGATCGACAGAGCCCTTACCCAATCGGAGCCGGGGTCTGAGTTGTGTCCCGCCCTGAGGTATCTCGAGGCGCCGCCGTTGAACCGACACTGCGCGAGGGAAGGGAAGGGAGGGGCGGGTCTTGCGCATGCGTACCATTTCAAACCGGGAGGGGCGGGAAGGCGGTTGGTTCGTCTTCTCTTCTCCGGGGGTTTCGGCTGCGCTGGACTCAGGAGGTTGGGTTTAAACCAACATCTTCCCCCCCCGACGGCGTGAAGATCAACAAACTGTTAATGTTGAGTTATAGAGTCTGGGGGAGGTAACACCAAACAGCTGGAAACACACAGCAGCATCCTGCGAGGAGCAGAGACATCCTGAGGGAGGCCTTTTGCCCGAAATGTTCCTTTCCGTTATCCGCGGATGGAGCCTGAGCTGCTGGGCGTTTCCAGCGCCATCCTGATCCTTCCTCACACCTGCGTTTGGCCCCACCCCTCTCTGCTGTCCGGACTCCCGATTGGCCGACACCACGGCGATCGACAGTCTAAGTGACCAATCGGAACCGAGGAGAGTGTTAACTCCGCCCTGAAGAGTCGTGCGGAGGCTCGAGGTGTCGCCGTTGAACTGAGTCTGCGCGGAGGTGAACTGCACACGCGCAGTTTGAACCCGGAAGTGGCGGTGTCTTTTCGTCTGTGTGGATTAACCCACAATGGACAGTTAGACTGCAGCGGTTCAAGAAGCTCATCCACACCTTTTGAATCACCATCCACACCAGCGATGCCCGATTCCCATGACTGGGAAAAACAGAGACAAACTCAATTGGGAATAGTAATTTATTGCTCTTGATGTCATGGAAGGCACTGCTTGAGTTCTGATGGGATGCTCCGAGGCTTCTCATTGTCATCTATGTCATTCAGGGCCTGGGAACATTCCACCTGCTTCATGTCGTCAGTTCAGTTTACTGGAACAGAAAATCCCTTATTTTATAGTTATATCTGTGTCAGAAATACTGTTATTAATAAACTGTGGTTCTTGTTCTTTCTCTGTGCCCCCCCCCCCCCCCCCAGGCTATGTACTGCTTCCTTCTCAGAACTTTGTGCTGAGAAACTTGCCCTCCCTCTCAGTACAAACCAGTCACTGATGGAGTTGTCCATCTCACTCAACCAACAATCCTGTCCCCTCATTGCTCCCCCGTGGACAAACTGCAGCGTCTGCAGTGGATCAAGTGAGTGCATATGAGCTGCTTCAGTATTAGAAATACAATACAGATTAGTTTCTATATTTATTATTGAACACTAACCCCACTCTGCCCGTTATTTACACAGTGTTTCCACCTCTTTCGTTTCTGTTTAATCTTCAATGTGATTCAGATTGTGGGGAAATGAATTCATTCCAAACGGGGAAAGAAGAGAGTCTTGAAGTCGCTCCGATCCAGACTGAGGGGACTGTGTGTACCTTGGAAGTTATAAGCATCACTGCTGTCATCATTTTTTGCTGATTCTGCACCCACCCCGACTTCTTTCAACCGTCTGTGCTGAAGGTTGAAATTCTATTGAAGATTTTCCAGTCTCCACTCGAGCTAAGTGAGGGTCATCTCTCATTGTAAGATTAGAGGCCCAGACACTCAGAGACATGGCCTCACAGTGTGGTTTTATCAGGATATCTCTGACTCAATGTTTCCTGCTGGGGACATGCACGGCATGAAGGAGCTAGAATGGGACTCTGTCTCGGCTGCAATGGAACATTAACAATTACACTCAACATTCGTAGGCCTGTGGGGTATGTTACTCCAGGTTCCTGCTCACTACTGTACCCAGTCTGCGTACTGGAAGGTGAATCTGTGTCGAAGTGAAAGGGGACTGTGCCTCTCAGCTGAGAGGGAATCCTCTGCCAATAACATCCACCCTCTGGATTCACTCAGTGACAGCTCTGTTTTGGATATTCCTGGGTTTGTTTTTTCCTGGAGCCACAATCAAGCATCTCCAGGGAGAGAGGAATAAAGGACAAGCTTATGAATGGAACAGTGAGCACAAAACCCCGGGTTCCTGGGTAACTGCACAAACCAATGTGTCCACAGGAGTAAGTTGCAGGACTCTGCTGGGAGCTATTTCTCACTGAGTGACAGAACTTTCCTACACTTTGTTAGAATGATCTCCTCACTCTTTTGCATTATATTGAATTATTTCCAGTATTGCTTTTTCTTTTGAAGAGAATAATCTATCAGTGATAGTATAGTGACTGGAAATGGCAGAATAGAAGCATGTATGAGAACCACATATTAAAACAAAACCTTCCGATCGCACATTTTGTAGAAAGATTGTCCCATTTCTTTCTCTGTCACGCCATGTGCTGATCCTGATAGTGGAACTGGTGTAAAAGACAGCATGCCAGTGACACTCCGACAACAATGCAGAATAAAAACTGAAAGAACTGTGGATGCTGTAAATCAGAACGATAAAATAGAAATTGCTGGAAAAGCACAGCAGGTCTGGCAGCATCTGTGGAGGGAAATCCCTTCTGACGATGGATCACTCTACCCGAAACGTTATCGCTGATTTCTATCAACAAATGCTGCCAGACCTGCTGAGCTTTCCAGCAATTTTTAGTTTTGTTTCTGAAAACGATGCAGGCTCACTGAGCCTTCACTGGTGATGATGGCTTTTCCTGGAGCATTGTTTTATTTTCAGGGGTTCAGAGATTGTTCGACATTTGCTGTCTTGACTCATTCACAGATGCAACAGATGTCGGGTTGGCTGGCCAGGCTCGAATTTTTGTCCAACCCTAATTGCTTAGAGGGCAGTTAAGAGAGAACCGCATTGCTGTGGGTCTGAAATCACATGCAGGTTAGATGAGGTAAGGATGATAATTTCCTTCCCTGAATATCAGTGAAACTGATGTGTGTGTTTTTTTCCCTAATAAGTAATAATGGTTTCATGGTCATCATTAAACTCTTCATTCCAGGATTTTACTGAATTCCGATTCCACCATCTGCCATGTCAGGATCTGAACCCAGTTTCCAGAACATTCCCTGGGTCACTGGATTCCTGGCCAGTCATGTCCATATCCGTGAATAAAAACAAATCACCTTGTACATGGTGATCCATGTAGGTATCAAGAATACAGGAGAGACAATGAAAGGGATTCTGCTGAGGGAACCTGGCCATCTGAGGATTACATTAAAACACAAGTATACAATTTGAACAGACTCTGCACTGCTCCAATGAAATTGTCAATGTGGAAATTGGACCATAGTTTGGCATCTGAAGCTGAATAATAGATGTAGGACAAATGAGTTTTGATTCATGGAATACGGACACCAGCCCTGGGTGAAAGAGACTGATGAACTGTTGGACAGTCACTGAGCACAACTAAGTTTGTAATTCTCTTCCACAGAGAGCAGCAGATGCTGAGTCATTATCGAGAATCAAGGTTGAGTTTGACAGAATTTGGATCTACAAGGGAATTAATGTTTGTGGGAGTGGAGATGGAGTCAGCTGGAATGTGGAGAAGATCAATCTGCTTTCATGGGGAGGTTTAATTGTCCCCCATGATGCCCTGCTGCTTGTGGTTAGGTGACATGGGAGGCTATGAGCTGGCTCAGTGCTATTGGGACAATTGACATTTTGATACATGATTGTTGCAAGACTGGTTATGACATCCCCTGAAATTAAGCTTGTTAGATACTCCCTTCAATAATAGTAATTATACGAGAGGCCTTTTTCCCACTCCAAGCACTCCCACTACAGTCCAAACTTCCAACCATAGTTTGTTTAAGGGAGTAGACCACAGAGTACTCACCCCACCCTCCTCTAAATGCTTTTTAACTTTGAGCTTTTAAAGATGCACTTAACCAGCACAATCTTACAAAATGTACTGCTCTCCTCTCAACCTGCTTTAAGCAGAAATCAATGCTATCCTCATGTACCACATCCTCACAATCTGTTTCAGTGATACTGACCTGCAGAACACTCCTTCCAGTTTGCTCAGTGATACCGACTTGCTGCACACTCAGAAACATAGAAAATAGCTGCAGATGTTGGCCATTCGAGGGAGCACCATCATTCAATAAGATGATGGCTGATCATTCAATTTCATTATCCCACTCCTGCTTCCTCTCCATACCCCTTGATCCCTTTAGCCTGAAGACCCATTTCCAGCTCCCTGAATATACATCTACTGACCTGGTCCCAACAGCTCTCTGTGGTAAACAATTCCATAGGTTCAATGGCTGTCCCCATTCTTCTAAATTCCAGTGAGTACAAACCCAATTGATCCAGTCTTTCTTCATATGTCAGTCCAGCCATCCTTGGAATCAGTCTGTTGAAGCTTTGTGAGATTCCCTTAAAAGGAAGAATGTCCTTCCTCAGATTAGGAGACCACAATACTGCACGGAGTACTCAAGGTGTGGCCTCCCAACGGCCCTGTACAACTGCAAGAAGACATCCGTTGTCCTGTATCAAATCCTCTCACTCTGAAGACCAACATGCCATGAGCTTTCCCCCATTTCCTACACCTGCATGCCAACCTTCAGTGACCGTTCCACCATAAAACCCAGGTCTGGTTAGACTTCACCTTTTCCTAAACTGCCACCATTCAAATCATAATCTGCCTTCCTGTTTTTGCCATGAAGTGGATAACTTCTCCTTTATCCACATTATGATGCGTTTGCAAGTATTTACCCTTTCAGCCAGCCTATTCAAGTCACACTGCAACTTCTGAGCATCCTCCTCACAACACACACTACCACACAGCTGTCTGCACATTTGGAGATGTTGCATTCAATTCCTTCATCCAAACCATTAACATGTATTGTGTATTGTGAACAACTAGTGTCCCTATGGTACCCCACCCATCACTGCCTGCCACTCTGAGAAGCAACAGTTTATTACAACTCTGCATCCTGTCTGCCAACCTGTTCTCTATCCACATCAAATCACGAGCTCCGATACCATGAGCCATAACTTTCCTTACTAATCTGTTGTGTGGAATCTTATCAAAAGCCTTTTGAAAGCCCAAAGTCTCAACATCAACTGATTCACCCTTGTGTACTGGACACATCATCAAAAGTGCCAGACGGTTTGTCAAGCATGGTTTCCTTTGGTGAATCCATGCTGATTAAGACCAATCGTGCTACTGCTTTCCAAATGCTTAGTTATTATGTCCTTAACATTTAATCCAACATTTTCCCTTCCTTTGGTTTCAGTCTAACCAGCCTATCATTCCCCATTTTCTTTGTCCATCCTTTTTAAAAAAAAAAGTGCAGTCACATTAGCTCCCCTCCAGTCATAGAATCACGACAGTGTAGAAATAAGCCATTTGGCCCAACAAGTCCACACTGACCCTCTGAAGACTATCCCACCCAGACCCATTCCCCTACCCTAGTACTCTCCATTTTCCTGACTAATTCAGCTCGCCCACAGATCCCTGAACACTTTAGTATTGCCAATTCAACTAACCTGCACGTCTTTGGACTGTGGGAGGGAACCAGAGCACCCAGGAGAAACCCAAAAAGACAATGTGCAAACTCCACAGAGACAGTCTCCTAAGGCTAGAATTGAAATCCAGGTTCCAGATGCTGTGAAACAGCAGGGCTAACCCCATGCTGCCAAGTCTTTTAGAGCTCTTCCAGAGTCTACAGAAAGCTGGAAAATGATCAGAATGCATCCACTATTTCTCGGGTGACTTCATTAAGGACATCCTTATAGATGGAGAGCACAAGGCCCTGGGGATTTATTAGGTTTTATTTCCATCGATTTCCCCAATAGCCATGGAGTCCTCCAGCATGGAGATGTGCCCTTTGGGCCCAAACTGATCCATGATGACCAACATGTCCTCCACATTAACCCCATTTCCCTGAGCTTGGCCCATATCCTTCTAAGGTAAAAACAATGACTGCAGATGCTGAAAATCAAATACTGGATTAGTGGTGCTGGAAGAGCACAGCAGTTCAGGCAGCATCCAACGAGCAGCGAAATCGACGTTTCGGGAAAAAGCCCTTCATCAGGAATAAAGGCAGTGAGCCTGAAGCGTGAAGAGATAAGCTAGAGGAGGGTGGGGGTGGGGAGAGGGTAGCATAGAGTACAATGGGTGAGTGGGGGAGGAGATGAAGGTGATAGGTCAAGGAGGAGAGGGTGGAGTGGATAGGTGGAAAAGAGGATAGGCAGGTCGGAGCTTCAGAGCAGAGGAAATGACCTGGGAGTTGCAGTAGGAGAGGGACTCACTGCCTTTATTCCTGATGAAGGGCTTTTTCCCGAAACGTCGATTTCGCTGCTCGTTGGATGCTGCCTGAACTGCTGTGCTCTTCCAGCACCACTAATCCAGTATTTGGTTTTCAGCATCTGCAGTCATTGTTTTTACCTTAAAGATTGAGTGAATTCACCCTTTCCATGCCTCTCACGATCTCGTTCACTTCTATAAGATCCAGCCTCAGTTTCCTGCATTCTGAAGAAAAAAAAAGTCCTAAGCTTATCCAACCTCTCCTTAGAACTAAGACATTTGACTCCTACCAACATCCTCATAAATTTCTTCTGCACTCTTTCCAGTTTAGTAACATCCTTCCTGTAGCAAAGTCACCACAACTGAACTCAATACTCCGAAGTGCAGCCACATCAATGTCCTGTATAACTGGAACACAACTTCCCAACTTCTATATTCAGTGCCAAAACTGATGAAGGTCAGTGTGCCAAATGTTTTCTTCACTGCCCTGTCTACCTGAGACTCCACTTTCAGAGAACTATGCACCTGAAATGCAAGGTCCCTCTGTTCCAGTACACTCCTTAAAGCCCAAACATTCGGCATGAAACTCCTGTCTTGATTTAACTTTCTAAAACCCAAGACCTCACCCTTTGAGTCATAGAGATGTACAGCATGGAAACAGACCCAACTCGTCCGTGCCGACCAGATAGCCCAATCCAATCTAGTTTCACTTGCCAGCACTGAGCCCATATTCTTCTAAATCGTTCCTATTTATATACTCATCCAGATGCCTTTTAAATGTTTGAATTGTACAGCCTCCATCACTTCTTCTGGCAGCTCATTCTATACACGTACCACCCTCTGCATGAAAACGTTGCCCCTTAGGTCTCTTTTATATCTTTCTCCTCTCAACCTAAACATTGAGTGCATTCACCCTTTCCATGCCTCTCACGATCTCGTTCACTTCTATAAGATCCAGCCTCAGTTTCCTGCATTCTGAAGAAAAAAAAAGTCCTATGCTTAGTATAGAAGCAAAGATTGAGTATAGAAGCAAAGAGGTGCTTCTGCAGCTGTACAGGGCCCTGGTGAGACCATACCTGGAGTACTGTGTACAGTTCTGGTCTCCAAATTTGAGGAAAGACATTCTGGCTATTGAGGGAGTGCAGCGTAGGTTCACGAGGTCAATTCCTGGAATGGCAGGATTGCCTTACACGGAAAGACTGAAGCGACTGGGCTTGTATACCCTTGAGTTTAGAAGACTGAGAGGGGATCTGATTGAAACGTATAGGATTATGAAAGGATTGGACACTCTGGCAGGAGGAAACATATTTCCGCTGATGGAGGAGTGCTGAACCAGAGGACACAACTTAAAAATATGGGGTAGACCATTTAGGACAGAGATGAGGAGAAACTACTTCACCCAGAGAGTGGTGGCTGTGTGGAATGCTCTGCCCCAGAGGGCAGTGGAGGCCCAGTCTCTGGATTCATTTAAGAAAGAATTGGATAGAGCTCTTAAAGATAGTGGAGTCAAGGGTTATGGAGATAAGGCTGGAACAGGATACTGATTGGGAATGATCAGCCATGATCATATTGAATGGCGGTGCAGGTTCGAAGGGCTGAATGGCCTACTCCTGCATCTATTGTCTATTGTCTATTGTCTAAACATATGCCCTCTAGGTTTGGACTCCCCCACCCCAGGGAAAATACCTTGTCTCTTTTCCATATCCATGCCCTCATGATTTTACAAACCTCTATAAGGTCACCCCTCAGCCTTCAACGTTCCAGGGAGACAGCCCCATCCTATTCAACCTCTTCCTACAGCTCAAATCTTCCAACCCTGACAACATCCTTGTAAATTCTTTCTGAATCCTTTCAACTTTCACAATATCCTTCTGTTAGGAAGAGACCAGAATTGCATGCAATATTCCAACAGTGGCCTGACTAACATCCCGTACATCGGTAAAATGACCTCCCAACTCCGATACTCAATATTCTGACCAATAAAGGAAAGCTTATCATGTGCCTTCTTCACTATCCTATCTACCTGCGACTCTATTTTCAAGGAGCTACGAACCTGCACTCCAAGGTTTCTTTGTTCAGCAACACTTCCTTGGACCTTACCATTAATTATATAAGTCCTGCTCAGATTTGCTTTCCCAAAATGCAACAATTCACTTTTTTCTAAATTAAACTCCATCTGCCACTCCTCAGCCCATTGGCCCATCTGATCAAGATCCCATTGTAATCTGAGGTAACTTTCTTCGCTGTCCACAACACCTCCAATTTTGGTATCATCTGCAAACTTATGAAATATACATGCTATGTTCACATCCAAATTATTCATATAAATGATGAAAAGTAGTGGACCCAGCACCAATCCTTGTGGCACTCCAATGGTCACAGGCCTCTAGTGTGAAAAACAACCCTCCACCACCACTATCTGTCTTCTACCTTCAAGCCAGTTTTGTACCTAAATGGCGGGTCCACCATGTATTCCATGAGATCAAACCTTGCTAACCAATCTTCCATGGGGAACCTTGTCGAACGCTTTACTGAAGTCCATACAGATCATGTCCACCGCTTTGCCCTCGTTATTCCTCTTTGTGACGTCTTCAAGAACCTCAAACAAGTTTGTAAGACATAATTTCCCATGCAAAAAGATATGTTGACTATCACTAATCAATTCTTGCCTTTCCAAAAACATGTAAATCCTGTCCCTCAGTATTCCCTCCAACAACGTGCCTACCACTGAAGTGAAGTTCACTGGTTTATAGTTCCCTGGCGTGTTCTTACCACCTTTCTTAAATAGTGGTACCATGTTACCCAACTCTTGTCTTCCTGCACCTCACCTGTGACTATCGTTAATACAAATATTTCAGCAAGGGCCCCACCAATCAGTTCCCTAGCTTTCCATAGAGTTCTAGGTTACAGCTGATCGGGTCCTGTGAATTTACTTAGGTATGTTAAACTCCATTTGCCATTTCTCCGCTCACTTCCCCAGCTGATCAAGGTCCTGCTGCATTTTCTGATAATCTTCCTCACTGTCCACAACACCACCTATTTTCTTGTCATCAGCAAACTGACGAATCATACCTTGTACACTCTCATCCAAATCACTGATATAGATAAACAGCAATGAGCCCAGCACCAACCCCTGTGGGACAGTCACAGGCCTGCAGTCCGACCAACATTCTTCAACTATGACCCTCTGCTTCCTACTGTCAAGCCAATTGTGTATCCAATTTACCGCCTTGCCCCGGATTCCATGGGAGCTAACCTTCCAGAGCAGCCTACCATGTGGAATCTTATCAAAGGCTGGAAGGCTTTAGACTACATCCATCCAGACTATGTCTGTCCCTCTGCCCTTGTCAACAAAGAACTCTAACAAATTTGTGAGGCATGATCTCCGATCCACAAAGCCATGCTGACTGTTCCTAATCAAACCCTGTCTTTCCAAATGCATGTCCACCTTGTCCCTCTCAATCCTACCAAGTGACTCACCCACCACAGATATTAGGTTTACTATAGTTCTCAGGCTCTTTGTGCCCTATAATTGGGAAATGTTTTTTATATCCCACTGTAATATCTGTGCCATTTCCCTATTCTCCCATGTCCCCAGGTTTGGAGGGAGGTCTCTGGGTCTATAAACCCCGCCCCTCCCCCCAATTCCAGCCGCACCACGTGACCTCCGCTCTGGGCCTCCCGCGCGCTCACGTTCGAACTCCCCGCCGTTGGCCACCAGCTGCAGCGGATCGCGTGCGCGATTGTAAGAACTACAACTCCCATTAGGCTCCGCGGACCGATCCTCACCGGCTCTTACTGCGCAGGCGCTATCTCCCAGGGCAGCATGGGTAATGTAGTCAGATTAATGTCTATAATCTGATCTCCCTCTTGTTCAGAAATGGAAGGAGCTGCTGGAAAATGTGTTGTAGACCGAGGGGAACAGATGGTGGGTGGGCTCAGAGCTAAAGAATGTGCCTTTTTGTTGAATATTTGAGCCCGTTCCTTGCCATGTTTGTCCCTGATCAGTTGCAGTCAGACATTTCACTGTTTCCCTGTTTATCTGGGGCAGTGCTCCCTCTCAGATTCAACTCATGACACTCTGCTTCTGGTCCCCAGTTATTGTTTGTCCTTTATAGGGATCACTTTAAAACTTCATCATCACTCTGAATTCCATCTGTTTCCCAATTTCCTGAAGGATCTCTTACTGTGAGATGACTCACTTACTCAGCTTCATGATGCAATGTTGGATCTGAAATAGGTCCATCCCCAGTCAGTGAACAATGTTGTTGTTCAAACAAACACTGACAAAAACATTCTACAAACTCTGCTTCAGGGTGTGGGATATAGGTAAATTAATGTTACTTCTGCAATTCTGCAATTATAATTTCTGAGACAAGGTGAATGAACTCACACCAGTGTGTAATTGTTTCAGCCAAGAGCTGAGTCAATAAGAATGGAAACTATGTGGAGGAAATATATAATTGTTTTTTGTTAGAAACGAAAATTGCTTCTCAATAATCGCTCTAGACAAATTCAGGAAAACAAAGCTTTATTAGCAAGTCTGCAGAGATGGGCAGCCTTCTGAGTAAAAGGCGCGCTGAGGCTTACAAAGTTTCTCATTATATACAGTACAAGTCCCTCCCCTCCTTGGTTCTAACGAGCCATGAGGTTCACATTCTTAAAAACATCATTATTCTCCAACTTGCATCCTTATCATAAAGTCTGCAACAAATGTCTCCAGACCCTCCCCTTCCTGGCTCTTAACGAGCCATGAGGTTCACATTCTTAAAAACATCATTATTCTCCAACTTGCATCCTTATCATAAAGTCTGCAACAAATGTCTCCAGACCCTCCCCTTCCTGGCTCTTAACGAGTCATGAGGTTCACATTTTTAAAAACATCATTATTCTCCAACTTGCATCCTTATCACAAAGTCTGCAACAAATGTCTTCAGACCCTCCCCTTCATGCCTCCAGACCCTAGAGGTGTTATTTTTCTCTCCCTGTAGTCTTATCAGTCAAAGACTTATTCTTCTCTGTCTGTGCTGTAGCAGATGTCTCTGTATCAATCTGTAGCAGATGTCTCTCGAGTCGTTTCCCTGTCCTGCAGTCTTTATCAGTCAAGGACTCATCCTTCCATGCCTGTGTTTATGGTTTCATCAATCAAGGGCCTGCTTGTTTTACTCTGCTCACAAACTGCATGCACTATTTTAAACTATTCTACTTTTGAGTATACAAAATGTTTTAAGAAAGCAAAAGTCTAATGTTTTAGAAAAAAAGCAAAAGTTTTATCTTTTATTATAGATCAGTCTGTGGTCTAGGCACATCTTAAAGTTGCAAACCGAAATTACCTCTCACAATTCCACCCTTTTCTCTTTTTAAGATGTGCCTAGACCAAGATAAGCCCCCCCCCTCTTTAAGGGCCCGGGAAATCTTTGGACTTTCGCAGCAACATCACCTTAAGTTCCCGTGTCCCATGTTGTGGAACCTCCTGGAGTCGGGAAATATTTTTCTGAATTAGAAGCTGAATACAGGGGATTAGGCAGGGTAATACGAGAAGAAGAATCACAACCCCCCCAACCATCAGTAGCGCCGTGCGCCACCAACTACCATCTAGGAGACCATCCCACCATCCGATGCCACTAAGAGGACGCCAAGATTGTACTGGCACATGGGCCAATTTCCGAATTTCACCGGAAATTTCCAAAACCGCTTTACCATTATCGTCAATTTCTAGGCAGCAGTTAGTCAGATTAAACTTCCCGCACACGCCCCCCTCCGAGGCCAACAGATAATCCAAGGCAAGTCGGTTTTGATATATAGCAGCCCTCATCTGATCCTGCTGCTTAGCCAGCAGCTCCAGGGCCAGGGCAGTCCAGTTAGTAATAACCTCTACGACTGCTTGGAGCCTGATAATTCAATTTAACATATAGATAGGAGTACGGTATCCCCATGATCCTACCTGTGCCCATGTAGCTGGCCCATAGTATTCAATAATCCGGGCCGGTGGCCACTCATCCCCCCAATCACCGACTTGGATATCCCTTGGCGACCTACGGAGGGAGTCAAAGAGTTTAACTCCCAAATCATCGCCTTCCTTCCGGGGTAATAGGAAGAACGCAGGTCGTATTAGACCCAGGAAGCATACCCCAGCCCATCCCATGGGCAGTGTGGAGTATGCCTGATTACCGCATATCCAAAATAGGCCATCTGGAGCAGGCCCTCCCTGCCTCACTACGTCATCCCACAGCTCCTTTACTCCAGGGACGCCCTCATAAGGACCAGGACCACTACAATTCCAATATTCGGGCTCGTGGCCCCGTGCCAGAGTCTGGACAGGAGTATCCCAGCATCGACTCCCCTGACAACCACCACCCCAGGCTCTCATCATGTCATCGGAAGAATCAGCACCTAGTTCGTCAGAGGAGGAATCAGAACGTAATGGAACGGAATTTTGATGACCTCGGTTTGCAATGTACCAAGTAATATCCTCAGGCCACCATACTCGTGTGGTCGCATCCAATACACTCTGACAGGGACTAATTCCTACCTCCACGGTCCCCTTTCCTTCAACACATAACTGGCCCTCAGGGCTATTTGTCAGTCTCCACCCCTGGCTTTTCCTTTCGTTGACATGTGTCCAAGTGGTTTGAAGCAATTCCCATATGTCTAAGCTGTGACCAGTCCATGGCCATTGTTCTGACATATGCGGCCCCCCACAAACCCAGCAATTGCTAACATTTAAAACAGTGGCTATCCTAGAGGTAAGATCAATAAACAGGTTTTGTGTTACATCAGGGAGCTCAATCCTTTCTTCTACCTCTTCGTATACAGATGGCACTTTAGAGACCGCGACCATTCTTTGACGGTCTTGCCCTTTCCCCAACCCCCGATCAGTGTTCTGTACCCTGGTCTCCTTGACTCTGTCAACCTGCTCTCTGAGCAACACGGAGGATAGGCCCCACTTCCCAGTTTTGCTAACACACACCCAGTGGTCATTTTTAGGGCATCCACGGACTTTGCCACCGTATCCTTTATTATACACCTGATAATAGGGTCTTCCACCCTCCCGACATTCTTGCCGTGCATTCACATCGTAACACCGATCCTCCACATGGGAGTGAGAAACAAATGATCCCGAGTAGATCCGACTCCCAAGCCTCACCGTAGTCCGACATTTGTCACATCTCCCCTCACCCTCCCCCACATACAGGAGTAAACTGATCAATATCCCCACCAATACAGTCCAAGTAGAGTTCATTATTGCTGTCTTTTCAGTTTTACCACCAACGGCTTGTCCCCTTGCTCGCATGTCCAAGTGCTTTCTTCTTCAGGCGGAACAGGCCCCTTTATCCTTGATGCGTGGACCCACCCTTTTTCTTTCGTCCGAACAGCTGCTTCAGTTGTTAACAGAACCAGGAACAGTCCTTCCCACCGCGGCTGGAGCTTTTCGGCCTTCCAGGTCTTAACAAGTACCCAATCTCCGGGCTCCACCTTATGCAGGAGGAAGTCGAGCGGTGGAGTCTGAGCCAGGAGACCTTTCCTCCGGAGTTCTGCAAAAGAACGGGATAAGGCCAGTAAATAGTTTCTGATAAATACATCTCCCCCTTGTAACGTGGGACATCCGTCAACCTTACTCCAATATGGTAATCCGAACAGCATTTCATAGGGGGAAACCCCGACATCCCGGCGAGGTGCCGTACGTATCCTCAATAGGGCAATGGGCAGGCACTTCGGCCACGGTAACTTAGTTTCTAACACCAGTTTAGTCAATTGGGTCTTGAGTGTGCCATTCATTCTCTCAACCCGACCCGAACTCTGAGGATGCCAGGGTGCATGGAATTTCCGTTGGATACCCAGGGCAGTACAGATCAAATGGTGTAGTTTAGAAATAAAATGTGTCCCGCAGTCTGAGTCGATAGATTCCATTATGCCATATCTCGGGATTATATTCTCTAACAACAGTCGGGCCACGGTTGGTGCATCGTCTTTGTCAGTTGGGAAAGCCTCTATCCAGTGAGTGAAATGGTCTACTATTACTAGCAGATATTTCCATCGCTGCACTGGGGGTAATTCTGTAAAGTCGACTTGGATCCTCTGAAATGGCCTAATTGCGAGGGGCTGACCACCGGCTGGCATAGAACGCATGGCTTTCTGGTTAATACGCCGGCAAGTGGGGCATCCGACTACCTCTTGTTGGGCTAATGTGTATATCCCCCTGCATACATAGTCTCTCAGGATCGTGTCACACATGGCTTGCACCCCCCAGTGGGTCTGATGGTGTAATCGGTGCAGAATACCCCGGGTGATCTGTTTGTTCAGTACTTGTCTCCCATCAGGAACCGTCCACTTCCCGTTAGTATCTAGTCGGGCACCTAATTGATCCATTTTATCAATCTCCCCCTGGGTGAAGACGGGTTGTTTAGCGAGCCCTTCCCTCAACGGTATTAATGTTAAAAATTGGATGGATTTTTCGACCGCTGCCCGCTTGGCTTCCTCATCTGCCAGCCGGTTTCCCACCACTTCTGGTGTCGACCCCTTCTGGTGACCGGGTACATGGACTACTGCGAGTTCCGTAGGTAACGCCAGGGCCTCCAACGTTAGGCTGATCATTTGTTCGTGAGCCAATTCTTTTCCCCGGGAAGTTATCAATCCTCTCTCTTTCCAGATTTTTCCGAAAGTATGAACGATTCCGTATGCATACTTTGAGTCAGTATATATGGTCCCCACTTTCCCTTCCAACAACTTCAGGGCCCTCTGGAGGGCGTACAACTCACAGGATTGGGCTGACCACTTCCCAGGCAGTCGTCCGGACTCAATCGTCTGTTTTGTTGCGCCATCTACGACAGCATAGCCACTGTACCGGATCCTACTGACGCACCGGGAGGATCCGTCGATGTACAGTTCCTGTCCCTCACCCAGCGGGGCCTCTTGCAGGTCCTCTCGGCTTTTGGTCTGCAGGGCTACAAATTCCACACAATCATGCTCCTGTCCTCCATCTGCAGGACATCCGTACAGAAACTGGGCAGGGTTGCAACTGAGATCTTTTGCAAAAGTAAGATCGTCTCCGGTCATCAAAATTGTCTCATACTTGAGGATACGAGAGTCTGTTAACCAGCGGTGAGCCTTCTGATCCAGTATGGTGCTAACTGAATGTGGGGAGTATACTATGATTCTTCCTCCAAAGGTAAGTTTCCGGGCCTCTTCTACTAACATTGCCGTAGCTGCCATTGCCTGTATACAGGTCGGCCATCCACAGGACACAGGGTCTAACATTTATGACAAAAATGCAACCGGATGACGCTTCCCTGCACGCAGCTGGGAAAGCACACCCTGGGCAATTCCGCCGGCGCTATTGACATATAACTGGAACGGTTCCTTCAGGGTGGGTAAGGCCAATACCGGAGCTCGGATCAGTTTATTTTTAATAATATTAAATCGCTGCTCCTCTTCATCTGACCAGTCCACCTGTGGTCCTTCTTGTCCGAGTTTGTCGTACAAAAATTTTACTAGAGTGGTGTAACTTTCAATCCATATCTGGCAATACCCCACCAGCCCCAGGAATTGTCTGATCTCCTTCTTGGTCCTGGGTATTGGCATACCCGTAATCCCCGATATTCGTTCCGGCGTGATACGGCGATGCCCCTTACTGACTCGATGGCCCAGATATCTTACCTCTTGCTCCACAAACTGGAGTTTCGTCCTGGAGACACGTAGGCCCTGTTTCCCCAGGAAGTTCAGCAGGGCAACGGTGTCTGCTCGTACTTCCTCCTCTCTTAGTCCTGAGAGTAGGAGATCATCGACATATTGGAGCAATTGATTCCCCGCGTTACACTGAAATCCTCCTAAGATCTGCTCCAGTATTTGTCCAAACAAGTTGAGTGATTCCGTGAATCCCTGCGGCAAGACCGTCCATCTTAACTGTCGCTTTCATCCTGTGAAGGGATTCTCCCATTCAAATGCGAAAAGGTTCCGACTTTCTTCGTCAAGGGGGCAACTCCAGAAGGCATCCTTCAGATCTAATACACTGAACCATTCATGTTCGGGGGGAATTTTACTCATTAACGTGTAGGGATTGGGTACCACCAGGTATCGAGCCTGGACTACTTCATTCAACCCCCGCAAGTCTTGTACCAACCTATACGTCTCATCCGGCTTCCTCACAGGAAGTATTGGAGTATTGAAAGGGGACATACATTCCTCCAGCAGTCCATCTGTGATTAATCTTTCTATCACAGGTTGTAACCCTTCCCGTCCTTCCATAGCAATCGGGTACTGTTTCCTTCTTACCGGGCCTTTTCCTGGTAACATGGTGATTTGGAGAGGTTTGATGTTTAGACCCCCTCTGTTCCCCTCTCGGTACCATACGTCCGGGTCTATTTGTTGATCATCTTCTTCGGTGAGGGTGAACAACCTTACCACCATTTCCCCGTTACTTGGTACCGTTCCAATCCCTAGTTTGACCTGCAAGTCTCTTCCTAACAAATTAAACCCCGCCGATGGCAGTAGAAGGAGGTCTCGTTTAGTAGTTCTGTTTTCATACCCTATTTCCACGTCCTCCACTACTGGGACTTGCAATTTCTGTTCTCCAATTCCAGATACTCCCATAACTGTTCCTCCTGCTCGGGCGCCGGGGGGTATTTGGATTATACTTGATCTTTCGGCTCCCGAGTCCACCATAAATGTGATCTCCGACCGTTGGGGCCCTACTTTCAAGTTTACCAGGGGTTCCTGTCGATAGTCCTTTTGCCCCAAGGGTAGGAACCCCCGACCTCCCTAATCTTCCTCCATCAGGGCGTACGACCGCACCTCCCGCTTGTAGCGGGGGCACTCTCGCTTAAAATGTCCCTTTTCATTACAGTAGTAACATCTGAGTATCCTCCTCGTTTCCCTGTCGCGGTCTCGTGTTCCTCCACTCTTCCTTTGTTCAGGCCATGGTCCTCTTTTCCGCTGCTCTTGCCATGACTTTCCCCTTACCTGTTTCTGCCACGGCTCTCCCTTTTCCCTTCTTCCAGCTGTCACTTATTGCACAGTCTGCATCATTATCTTTGTCGCCTTCTTTTGCTTCTCATCGTCCCTTCTCACAAACACCTTTTGCGCCTCCCGTAGTAGTTCACTTAGAGGTTTACTATCCCAATCATCCATTTTCTCTAACTTCTTTCGTATGTCCGGCCAGGCTTTTGATACAAACTCTACCCGTATGAGTTATTGTCCCACATCCGTCTCAGGGTCCACCCCAGCGAACTGCTGCAAGTTCTTCCTAATTCTGTCTAGGAAGTCCGTAGGGGTTTCTTCCGGGTTTTGATGATTACCAAAGGCCTTGGTAAAATTGTGCCCCTTCGGGGCTGCCTGCCTTATTCCTTTTATCCAATAATCCCGCATGTCTCTCATGTTGCGCCATCCTTCTTCTGTTTTCTTATCCCACTCGGGGTCGGTGAGGGGAAACTTCTGCTCCCCTCCTTCTCTCCCCTCTCTCTCCCAGATCAAGAGTGCAGCTTGTCGTATCATCTGTCGTTCCTGGCTAGAGAACAATGTTTTCATGATGGAACACATCTCTTCCCACGTGTAAGTATTCGGACCCAGGAACTGATCCAATTGTTCAGCTAGGCCCATGGGGTCCTCTAGTAGACCCGTCATCTCCCTCCTGAAATTCCGTACTTCAGTACTCGTCAAGGGAACGTTCACATATCCCATCCCTCCTTCCTCGCCCCCCCAATGGGCACTTCCCGGAGTGGATTCATTCTTGCAATCGAGACAGGGTTTTGTCTGTGACTCCTTCCAGCTTGAGATCTAGTCTGTACCCCTGAGGCAGCCTGTGATTCCTCCCCATTTTCTTCCCCTTCCCCTGACTCGTCGTCACCCGAAGGAACATTTTGTGGGGCAGACGGGGTCACGTAGGGTGGCGGTAAGTGATCTAAAGGTTCCCATTCTTTCTGCCCTTTCGAGTCTTCATTAGTTACCTTCATTTTGCAAGATATTGTGACCGGTAGCCAACAAAGGGCATAATCACTTTCTTCCAGAATAACATTAGGTTTCGAATTGACATATAAAATGAGAGCTTGCCGGACCCAGTCTTCGTCAGTGCCGAATCTAGGCCACCACACTGAGTCGCCCTGAATAGGTTTCTGGGACCACTTTTGACAGTATTTTACCATCTTCCTTCTAGATTTTCCTTTTCTCCTACCCTGATTCCAATTATTTAACATTCTTCCTAACGGACTATCGTCAGGTACCCCGAGGTATGTGTCATTGTCCCTGTTTAAGCCCACCCTTCCCTTATTTGCCTTGGATCCCTTATTTCCCATTGCCGAGCACTTCGTATTTCTTGTATTATCCTGTGATAATCTATCACAATTTAGCCAATTCCCAGACCTTCAGTCCCGTGATCGCCCAGGTTCCTTTGCAGGCACCCCCGGTCTTTGGATTCCTGTGTCCTACGTCTCTGTGACACAGATCACAGGCACCCCGTAGGTACACGTTCCTCCTCAAACACGGTCTCTGCAAAATCCCTCACAGGCGAGCCCCGGTCTCTAGATACCTGAGTCCCACGTCTCTGTAGAAAAATCCACAGGCACCCCGTAGGTCCCCAGGCCTCCGGAAACACGGTCCCCACAAGTTTTTTTCTTACCTGGGTTCGGTGCACCGAAATTACTCGATCGTTAACTGTCCACACTGCCTCGGCCACACCCCTCCTTTGTTTTCCTGAGCCTCCCGGATATCACTCGCTCAAGCCGCGCGGGGCGACAAGCAAGGAATCAGGGACTGCCGAACTCGGCAGGGTGCACCTTCTCCGATATCCTTCCTCAGCTCCCCTTGCGGCCGGAGTGTTGATCGGACGAACCCCCAAGTTTGTTAGAAACGAAAATCGCTTCTTAATAATCGCTCTAGACAAATTCAGGAAAACAAAGGTTTATTTACAAGTCTGCAGAGTTGGGCACCCTTCTGAGAAAAAGGCGCGCCGAGGCTTACAAAGTTTCTTATTATATACAGCACAAGTCCCTCCCCTCCTTGGCTCTAACGAGCCACGAGTTTCACATTCTTCAACCGTCATTATTCTCCATTTTGCACCCTTATCACAAAGTCTGCAACAAATGTCTCCAGAGTTGTTGTTTTTTTTACCCTGTAGTCTTATCAGTCAAAGACTTATTCTTCTCTGTCTGTGCTAGCGGTCTTATCAATCTGTAGCAGATGTCTCTATATCAATCTGTAGCAGATGTCTCTCGAGTTGTTTTTCTATCCTGCAGTCTTATCAGTCAAGGACTCATTCTTCCCTGTCTGTGTTAATGGTTTCATCAATCAAGGACTTGTTTTTACTCTGCTCACAAAATGTCAGCATTTGCACAATTTAAATTATCCTACTTTTGAGTATAGAAAATGTTTTAGAAAAGAAGCAAAAGTCTTGTCTTTTATTATATAGCAGCCTGTTGGGTCAGGCACATCTCAATTGTTTGAACCGAAATTGCATCTCACATACCTCAATCATCATTTCAAGTGCATTCTCTGAATAAATTCTCCTTTTCCTCCTCGAAGTATTCAACTTCTTGAATAATTGAGAGAATGAAGTCACAGTTGTACAACACAAAATCAGACCCTTCAGTCCAACTTGCCCATGCTGACCAGATATCCAAAATTGATCTAGTCCCATTTGCCAGCATTTGTTCCATATCCATCTTAAACCCTTTCTACTGATTCAGTTTATTTTACTTTATCAGCACTTGAAATACTGACATTTTCTTTCTCCCGACATTGATTAAAGAAGTTATAAGTTCATTCATCCAAGTTAATTTTGTAATCTTTCACAAAGAAAAAAGTGAGAACAACATATCGCTCAGTGCAAAACAAAATACTGCAGCTGTGCGATATCTGGGAACACTGTAAAGGTGAGGCACTGATACTGCACAAGTTTGTCAGCATGGTTTCAATTACTGACAATAATTTAGTCATGACTTAGCCTTCCCATACTTAAGGTAAATGTGAGATATCTGAATTTCATGAATTGGTTCCTATTGCACTTTGATCAATAAAAATTATTCTTGGTTTAAACTTCTCAAAAGAGAAAGTGACGACCAAAGAAGCTGGATATCAGAGTCGAAAAGTGTCATGCTGGAAAAGCACAGCAAGTCAGGCAGCATCCAAGAAGCAGGAGCGTTGATATTTCAGGCGTAAGCCCTTCATCAGGAATCACAGGCTTCAGAAAAATAACTGGCATAGACTTATGCCAATACATTTGTAGAAGGGTCAGATTAGAGACTAATTTCAGATTTGGTACCATTCAGTGCAACATTTCAGTATGATATTTACATATGTACCTAAAAGAGAAGTTGTCTAAAATTACAAGCTCTAGGATGATTATAGGATTAAACCTGGAAATAAAGCTGGTGACCCAGAATGGCAAAGTGAAGTCCCATCAGTATCGCCTTGGGCAGTGTCACGTAAGAATTTGATTGTAGAGTTACCACCTTGGTGTAACGTGCAGTCTGGCCAAAATGCAGCAAAAATCTGTTCAATTTTATCTGCAAACTATTGAATGCAAAATCCTCCTTGCACAATAATGAGGCAGCATTTTGGGATGTCATTTTTAAAATATATTATTTTCAAAGTTACTCACAATTAAGAGTGATCACTTGGTGCTGTCTGCATAACACAGTACGAAAAGGAATTAATAGAAAAAACATTATAACCCAAATTCAGAGTCACTAATTCATTGATATTGCATGGGTCCAGCATTTAGAAGTAATCAATTTTTAAAAATAAATACAGATACATTTACTAAGTATATTGGAGTACAGTCAAGTTTCTTACTGAACAGTGACAGGATTGGACAGAGTCCACATGGATTTAAGAGAGGGGAATCATACTTAGCAAATCTACTGAAAGAATCTACAGAGGTCAAATATTCAAGTAAGAAATTGCAGGATATTTAGAAAAGCTTATTATTAAACATGGTAGACTGGGTTTTGTGAAAGCAAAACTATATTTGACAGATTTGCGACAGTTCATTGAGGAGATAACAAGCAGGGTGATAAAGGGCAATCCAATGATGTTCTGTGTTTGGATTTTAAAAATGCAAATGATAATGTGCTACATAAAAGTTAATTGCACAATTTAGGAGCTCATGGTATCGGCGAAATGTATTAGCATGGACTGAGGATTGGTTAACCACACTGGCTGTTGCTGAGTCCTCACTTGCAGTGCTGTATACAGCTCCCATATTTAATAAAGGATAAACTAACATCGGAGACCATTCAAAAAAGATTTACTTAGCTGCTTTGAGGGCAAAAGGGTTGACCTATCAAGAATAGATAAGTAGGGGTGATCTAATGGAAACAAGATTCTGAGGAGCTTGACAGAGTAGATGTTGACTAGATCTTCTAGCACCAGTGATGTCTCAAACCAGGGGATATTACATAAGGGAACATTCATTTTAGAAGAAGTAAAGAATTTTTTTCTCTCAGTGAATGGCTCGAATTTTCTCGCCCAAACAATTGTGAAAGTTAAATGTGGGAGGGGAATCGTTGGGTTACTCTTTGGAGGGTTGTTCTGGCTTGTTGGGGTGAAGGGCCTGTTTCCACATAGTAGGGAATCTGTGATTCTGTCTCAAATTATTTTAAAAGTGGGCAGGTAGATTTTTGAAATATTGAGCAGTTGAGGGCTATGCGGATCAAGCATAAAAGAGGTGTTGAGGTCTGGGTTGGCCAAGCCATGATCTGATAGAATGGGGGAACAAGCTGAAGGCGATGAGTGCCCTACTCCTGCTCCAATTCCTTGAGGCTCCGTTTCATGTTTTTTTGTTGTCTCCAAAGAAGAGCGTGATACAATGTGCTAAAGATCTCAGATGTTGTGAAAATGGGGTGTTTATGTACCGATTCAGATGGCATTGATTCATAAATCACAGCTGTGAGAGGTAATTTCGGTTTGCAATTTTAAGAATACTTGGGGGCTCATCCGGTCAACACTCCGGCCGCAAGGGGAGCTGAGGAAGGACATCGGAGAAGGTGCACCCTGCCGAGTTTGGCAGTCCCTGATTCCTTGCTTGTCGCCCCGCGCGGCTTGAGCGAGTGATATCCGGGAGGCTCAGGAAAACAAAGGAGGGGTGTGGCCGAGGCAGTGTGGACAGTTAACAATCGAGTAATTTCGGTGCACCGAATCCAGGTAAGAAAAAAACTTGCGGGGACCGTGTTTCCGGAGGCCTGGGGACCTACGGGGTGCCTGTGGATTTTTCTACAGAGACGTGGGACTCAGGTATCTAGAGACCGGGGCTCGCCTGTGAGGGATTTTGCAGAGACCGTGTTTGAGGAGGAACGTGTACCTACGGGGTGCCTGTGATCTGTGTCACAGAGACATCGGACACAGGAATCCAAAGACCGGGGGTGCCTGCAAAGGAACCTGGGCGATCACGGGACTGAAGGTCCGGGAATTGGCTAAATTGTGATAGATTATCACGGGATAATACGAGAAATACGACGTCCTCGGCAATGGGAAATAGGGGATCCAAGGCGATTAAGGGAAGGGTAGGCTTAAACAGGGACAATGACACATACCCCGGGGTACCTGACGATAGTCCGTTAGGAAGAATGTTAAATAATTGGAATCAGGGCGGGAGTAAAGGAAAATCTAAAAAGAAGATGGTAGAATACTGTGAAAAGTGGTCCCAGAAACCTATTCAGGGCGACTCAGTGTGGTGGCCTAGATTCGGCACTGACGAAGACTGGGTCCGGCAAGCTCTCATTTTATATGTCAATTCAAAACCGGGTGATAATCTGGAAGAAAGTGATTATGCCTTTTGTTGGCTACCGGTTGCGATATCTTGCCAAATGCAGGCAACTAATGAAGACTCGAGAAGACAGAAAGAATGGGAACCTTTAGATCACTTACCGCCGCCATACGTGACCCCGTCTGCCCCACAAAATGTTCCTCCAGGTGACGACGAATCAGGGGAAGGGAAAGAAAAAGGGGAGGAATCACAGGCTACCTCAGGGGTGCAGACCAGATCTCGAGCTGGAAGGGGTCACGGACAAAACCCTAGCTCAATTGCATTAATGAATCCACTCCGGGAAGTGCCCATGGGGTGCGAGGAAGGAGGGACGGGATATGTGAACATTACCTTGACGAGTACTGAAGTACGGAATTTCAGGAGGGAGATGAAGGGTCTACTAGAGGACCCCATGGGCCTGGCTGAACAATTAGCTCAGTTCCTGGGTCCGAATACTTACACGTGGGAAGAGATGTGTTCCATCATGAAAACATTGTTCTCTAGCCAGGAACGACAGATGATACGACAAGCTGCGCTGTTGGTCTGGGAGAAAGAGGGGCGAGAAGGAGGGGAGCAGAAATTTCCCCTCACCGACCCTGAGTGGGATAAGAACACGGAGGAAGGACGGCGCAACATGGGAGACATGCGGGAATATTGGATAAAATGAATAAGACAGGCAGCCCCGAAGGGGCACAATTTTACCAAGGCCTTTGGTAATCATCAAAACCCGGAGGAAACCCCTACGGACTTCCTAGACAGGATTAGGAAGAACTTGCAGCAGTTTGCTGGGGTGGACCCTGAGACGGACGTGGGGCAACAACTCATACGGGTAGAGTTTGTATCAAAAGCCTGGCCGGACATACGAAAGAAGTTAGAGAAAATGGATGATTGGGATAGTAAATCTCTAAGTGAACTACTACGGGAGGCGCAAAAGGTATTTCTGAGAAGGGACGATGAGAAGCAAAAGAAGGCGATAAAGATAATGATGCAAACGGTGCAACAAATGACAGCTGGAAGAAGGGAAAAGGGAGAGCCGTGGCAGAAACAGGAAAGGGGAGAGTCGTGGCAAGAGCAGAGGAAAAGAGAACCATGGCCGGAACAAAGGAAGAGTGGAGGAACTCGAGGCCGCGACAGGGAAACGAGGAGGATACTCAGATGTTACTACTGTAATGAAGAGGGACATTTTAAACGGGAGTGCCCCCGCTACAAGCGGGAGGTGTGGTCGTACGCACTAATGGAGGAAGATTAGGGAGGTCGGGGGTACCTACCCTTGGGGCAAAAGGACTATAGACAGGAACCCCTGGTAAACTTGAAAGTAGGACCCCAAGGATCGGAGATCACATTTATGGTGGACTCGGGAGCCGAAAGATCAAGTATAATCCAAATACCCCCCGGCACCCGAGCAGGAGGAAAAGTTATGTGGGTATCTGGAATTGGAGGACAGAAATTACAAGTCCCAGTGGTGGAGGACGTGGAAATTGGGTATGAAAACAGAACTACTAAACGAGATCTCCTTCTACTGCCATCGGCGGGGTTTAATTTGTTAGGAAGAGACTTGCAGGTCAAACTAGGGATCGGAATGGTACCAAGTAACGGGGAAATAGTGGTAAGGTTGTTCGCCCTCACCGAAGAAGATGATCAACAAATAGACCCGGAAGTATGGTACCGAGAAGGGAACAGAGGGGGTTTAAACATCAAACCTCTCCAAATCACCATGTTACCAGGAAGAGGCCCCGTGAGAAGGAAACAGTACCCGATTGCTATGGAAGGACGCGAGGGGTTACAACCTGTGATAGAAAGATTAATCACAGATGGACTGCTGGAGGAATGTATGTCCCCTTTCAATACTCCAATACTCCCTGTGAGGAAGCCGGATGGGACATATAGGCTGGTGCAAGACTTGCGGGGGTTGAATCAAGTAGTCCAGGCTAGGTACCCGGTGGTACCCAATCCCTACACATTAATGAGTAAAATTTCCCCCGAACACGAATAGTTCAGCGTAATAGATCTGAAGGATGCCTTCTGGAGTTGCCCCCTTGACGAAGAAAGTCGGAACCTTTTTGCCTTTGAATGGGAGAATCCCTTCACAGGACGAAAGCGACAGTTAAGGTGGACGGTCTTGCCGCAGGGATTCACGGAGTCACCCAACTTGTTTGGACAAATACTGGAGCAGATCTTAGGAGGATTTCGGTGTAACGCGGAAAATCAATTGCTCCAATATGTCGATGATCTCTTACTCTCAGGACCAAGAGAAGAGGAGGTATGGGCAGACACCGTTGCCCTGCTGAACTTCCTGGGGAAACAGGGCCTACGCGTCTCCAGGACAAAACTCCAGTTTGTGGAGCAAGAAGTAAGATATCTGGGCCATCAAGTCAGTAAGGGGTATCGCCGTATCACGCCAGAACGAATATCAGGGATTACGGGTATGCCAATACCCAGGACGAAGAAGGAAATCAGACAATTCCTGGGGCTAGTAGGATATTGCCGGATATGGATTGAAAGTTACACCACTTTAGTAAAATTCTTGTACGACAAACTGGGACAAGAAGGACAAAAGGTGGACTGGTCAGATGAGGAGGAGCAGCGATTTAATATTATTAAAAATAAACTGATCCGAGCTCCGGTATTGGCTTTACCCACCCTGAAGGAACCGTTCCAGTTATATGTCAATAGTGCCGGCGGGATTGCCCAGGGTGTGCTTTCCCAGCTGCGGGCAGGGAAACGTCAGCCGGTTGCATTTTTGTCAAAAATGTTAGACCCTGTGTCATGTGGATGGCCGACCTGTATACAGGCAGTGGCAGCTACGGCAATGTTAGTGGAAGAGGCCCGAAAACTTACCTTTGGAGGAAGGATCACAGTATATTCCCCACATTCGGTTAGTGCCATACTCTCGCATCCTGAAGTATGAGACGATTTTGATGACCGGGGACGATCTCAATTTTGCAAAAGATCTCAGTTGCAACCCAGCCCAGTTTCTATACGGACGTCCTGTAGATGGAGAACAGGAGCATGATTGTGTGGAATTTGTAGACTTGCAGACCAAGAGCCGAGAGGACCTGCAAGAAGCCCCGCTGGGTGAAGGACAGGAACTGTACATCGACGGGTCCTCCCGGTGCATCAGTGGGGTACGGTACAGTGGCTATGCTATCATAGATGGTGCAGCGAAGCAGACGATCGAGTCCGGACGACTGCCTGGGAAGTGGTCAGCCCAATCCTGTGAGTTGTACGCCCTCCAGAGGGCCCTGAAGTTGTTGGAAGGGAAGGTGGGGACCATATATACTGACTCAAAGTATGCATACGGGATCGTTCATACTTTTTGGAAAATCTGAAAAGAGCGAGGATTGATAACTTCCCGGGGAAAAGAATTAGCTCACGAACAAATGATCAGCCTAACGTTGGAAGCCCTGGCGTTACCTACGGAACTTGCAGTAGTCCATGTACCCGGTCACCAGAAGGGGTCGACACCGGAAGTGGTGGGAAACCGGCTGGCAGATGAGGAAGCCAAGCGGGCAGCGGTCGAAAAATCCGTCCAATTGTTAACGTTAATACCGTTGAGGGAAGGGCTCGCTAAACAACCCGTCTTCAACCAGGGGGAGATTGATAAAACGGATCAATTGGGTGCCCGGCTAGATACTAACGGGAAGTGGACGGTTCCTGATGGGAGACAAGTACTGAACAAACAGATCACCCGGGGTATTCTGCACCGGTTACACCATCAGACCCACTGGGGAGTGCAAGCCATGTGCGACACGATCCTGAGAGACTATGTATGCAGGGGGATACACACATTAGCCCAACAAGAGGTAGTCGGATGCCCCACTTGCCGGCGGATTAATCAGAAAGCCATGCGTTCTATGCCAGCCGGTGGTCAGCCCCTCGCAATTAGGCCATTTCAGAGGATCCAGGTCGACTTTACAGAATTACCCCCAGTGCAGCGATGGAAATATCTGCTCGTAATAGTAGACCATTTCACTCACTGGGTAGAGGCTTTCCCAACTGCCAAAGTCGATGCACCAACCGTGGCCCGACTGTTGTTAGAGAACATAATCCCGAGATATGGCATAATGGAATCTATCGACTCAGACTGCGGGACGCATTTTATTTCTAAACTACACCATTTGATCTGTACTGCCCTGGGTATCCAATGGAAATTCCATGCACCCTGGCATCCTCAGAGTTCGGGTCGGGTTGAGAGAATGAATGGCACACTCAAAACCCAATTGACTAAGCTGGTGTTAGAAACTAAGTTACCTTGGCCGAAGTGCCTTCCCATTGCCCTATTGAGGATACGTACGGCACCTCGCCGGGATGTCGGGGTGTCCCCCTATGAAATGCTGTTCGGATTACCATATTGGAGTAAGGTTGATGGATGTCCCACTCTACAAGGGGGAGATGTATTTATCAGAAACTATTTACTGGCCTTATCCCGTTCTTTTGCAGAACTCCGGAGGAAAGGTCTCCTGGCTCAGACTCCGCTCGACTTCCTCCTGCATAAGGTGGATCCCGGAGATTGGGTACTTGTTAAGACCTGGAAGGCCGAAAAGCTCCAGCCGCGGTGGGAAGGACCGTTCCTGGTTCTGTTAACAACTGAAGCAGCTGTTCGGACGAAAGAAAAAGGGTGGGTCCACGCATCAAGGATAAAGGGGCCTGTTCCGCCTGAAGGAGAAAGCACTTGGACATGCGAGCAAGGGGACAAGCCGTTGGTGGTAAAACTGAAAAGACAGCGATAATGAACTCTACTTGGACTGTATTGGTGGGGATATTGATCAGTTTACTCCTGTATGTGGGGGAGGGTGAGGGGAGATGTGACAAATGTCGAACTATAGTAAGACTTGGGATTCGAATCTACACGGGATCATTTGTGTCCCATTCCTATGTGGACGATTGGTGTTATGATGTGAGTGCACGCCATGAATGTTGGGAGGGCGGAAGACCCTATTATCAGGTGTATAATAAGGGATACGGTGGCAAAATCCGTGGATGCCCTATAAATGAGCGCTGGGTATGTATTAGCAAAACTGGAAGGTGGGACCCATCTTCCGTGTTGCTCAGGGAGCAGGTTGACAGAGTCAAGGAGACCAAGATACAGAACACTGATCGGGGGTTGGGGAAAGAGCAAGACCGTCAGGGAACGGTCGTGCTCTCTAAAGTACCATCTGTATACGAACAGGTAGAAGAAAAGATTGAACTCCCTGATATTACACAAAACCTGTTTATTGATCTCACCTCTAGAATAGCCACTGTTTTAAATGTTAGCAATTGCTGGGTTTGTGGAGGGCCGCATATGTCAGAACAATGGCCGTGGACTGGCCAAAGCTTAGACATAGGGGAATTACTGCAAACCACTTGGACTCATGTCAACGAAAAGAAAAGCCAGGGGTGGAGACTGACAAACAGCCCTGAGGGCCAGTTCTGTATTGAAGGCAAGGGGACCGTGGAGGTAGGGATTAGTCCCTGTCAGAATGTATTGGATGCGACCACGCGAGTATGGTGGCCTGAGGATATTACTTGGTACATTGCAAACCGAGGTCATGGAAATTGCGTTCCATTACGTATTGATTCCTCCTCTGATGAGCTGGGGGCTGATTACTGGAATTGCAGTGGTCCTGGTCCTTATGAGGGCGTCCCTGGGGTGAAGGAGCTGTGGGATGACGTTGTGAGGCAGGGAGGGCCTGCTCCAGATGGCCTATTTTGGATATGCGGTAATCAGGCATACCCCAAACTGCCCATGGGATGGGCTGGGGTATGCTTCCTGGGTCTAATACGACCTGCGTTCTTCCTATTACCCCGGGAGGAAGGCGATGATTTGGGAATTAAACTCTTTGACTCTCTCCGTAGGTCGCCAAGGGATATCCAAGTCGGTGATTGGGGGGATGAGTGGCCACCGGCCCGGGTTATTGCATACTACGGGCCAGCTACATGGGCACAGGACGGATCATGGGGATACCGTACTCCTATCTATATGTTAAATCAAATTATCAGGCTCCAAGCAGTCGTAGACGTTATTACTAACCGGACTGCCCTGGCCCTGGAGCTGCTGGCTAAGCAGCAGAATCAGATGAGGGCTGCTATATATCAAAACCGACTTGCCTTGGATTATCTGTTGCCCTCGGAGGGGGGCGTGTGCGGGAAGTTTAACCTGACTAACTGCTGTCTAGAAATTGACGATAATGGTAAAGCGGTTTTGGAAATTTCCGATGAAATTCGGAAATTGGCCCATGTGCCAGTACAATCTTGGCGTCCTCTTAGTGGCATCGGATGGTGGGATGGTCTCCTAGGTGGTAGTTGGTGGCGCACGGCGCTACTGATGGTTGGGGGGGGTTGTGATTCTTCTTCTCGTATTACCCTGCCTAATCCCCTGTATTCAGCTTCTAATTCAGAAAAATATTTCCCGACTCCAGGCAGTGGTGTTTCCACAACATGGGACACGGGAACTTAAGGTGATGTTGCTGCGAAAGTCCAAAGATTTCCCAGGCCCTTAAGGAAGGGGGGGTCTTATCTTGATCAGGCACATCTTAAAAAGAGAAAAGGGTGGAATTGTGAGAGGTAATTTCGGTTTGCAATTTTAAGATGTGCCTAGACCACAGACTGATCTATAATAAAAGATAAAACTTTTGCTTCTTTTCTAAAACATTAGACTTTTGCTTTCTTAAAACATTTTGTATACTCAAAAGTAGAATAGTTTAAAATAGTGCAGTTTGTGAGCAGAGTAAAACAAACAGGCCCTTGATTGATGAAACCATAAACACAGGCAGGGAAGGATGAGTCCTTGACTGATAAAGACTGCAGGACAGGGAAACGACTCGAGAGACATCTGCTACAGATTGATACAGAGACATCTGCTACAGCACAGACAGAGAAGAATAAGTCTTTGATTGATAAGACTACAGGGGGAGAAAAAAATAACACCTCTAGGGTCTGGAGGCATTTGTTGCAGACTTTGTGATAAGGATGCAAGTTGGAGAATAATGATGTTTTTAAGAATGTGAACCTCATGGCTCGTTAGAACCAAGGAGGGGAGGGACTTGTACTGTATATAATGAGAAACTTTGTAAGCCTCAGCGCGCCTTTTACTCAGAAGCCTGCCCATCTCTGCAGACTTGCTAATAAAGCTTTGTTTTCCTGAATTTGTCTAGAGCGATTATTAAGAAGCAATTTTCATTTCTAACAACAGCTATACAGTCATGAGTGGGAAGGCAATTCCCTCCATGAATAAAGGAAATCTACTGCAGAGCTCACACAAAGGGAATTCCTCCCCTCAGTAAACTCTCCCATCACATGACCCAACATATCAGCAAAAGCAGGTCGCACCGCGCATGCTCTAGCCAACAAAGTGACCCGCGGGTGATTGATGTCAGCACCGGATCAATGAAAGGACGGTGGGCGGAGCTGGAGGACCTAACGGGATGTTGGTCCTCCAACCAATCAAAGTAAATGAAGGGCGGAGCTAAACTAAACCATGTGATCACCCTCGCGCGCGGCGCAGAGTCGCCGTAATGAATGTTCGGGAAGTTATGGAGAGAAAGGATACGGTAAGGAAAGAAATAAACAGGGAAACGGGAGAAAAACTGTGTTGCTATGAGCGGAGAGGTTTTACAAACAAATTGTGCACGTCGGAAAACATAAATTTGAACGTTCCAGTCCCGTGTTTGCAGTAAATGGAGAATTGCCTCAGTGCGGCTGCAGACCTGAGTAAGCGCCGCCATCTTTATTCGGGACAACGATTCACTGGACACGTGGAGCCGCCATCTTTGTAGGGGGCAAGGTGCAGCCAGGCGCATGTGCAGCCTTTCTCTATTATAGAGTCATTATGATCACAGCAGCCAATTCTGCTCTGATTCACCTCTGGGCTCCCTCATAACCACTTTGTCAATATCTAGCTTCCTCAGTCTCGAACCATGGGTGTATTTTTGGTCTGTTTAGTACTGTATTATTACTTTTATAGACCCTTTGTAAATGAGTTTTTCACTGCGGCCCAGCCCCTGACCATGTATTGCTCTATTATCAGATTACTTTTTTCTTGAATATTTATGACAGTCAAGAATTCTTTTTTCCAACAAGCAAGTGTATTTTCCTTCCATTTCTGACGATCAAATTCTGCACCATTTTCATTCCCTGTAATCCATTTTGCACTCCCTGAAACATCAACTGTGTTCCTCCTTCCACAGATACCAGTGATTAATGCCAAAGCCCTGTTGCTTGTGAAGAGGGTGATGTTTGACTTTCTTGTACAGCTGCAGTTTGTGTGGTGGAGGTGCTCCTACAATGTGGTTGGGTAAGTGGCATTATAGATTATTCATTCAGCAACAGTGATAATTTGAAAATAATGTCCAAATCAACAACAGTTTGTATTTTTATTATCATGCTTATAATTTCTCAAAAATACTATTGAGAACTTTAGACATAAGGCCAGAGATGGAGATATTAGGTCAGGTGACCAAAAGCATTGCCAAAAAGCAGGTTTTGAGGGATGTCTTAAAGGTGGAAAGCAGACCTGTGAGGTTTTGGTTGCGAAGTTCAGACCAAGCTGCTGCAGCAACTGTCGAAACAGCCACACAGGGGAAGTAATGAATTAACAAATGGTTGGGAGTCTCTAAGAAAGTGGGTTGTCGAGGTCTCAGTGTGTGTGGTGCAGGGAGCTAGGGATTATCACAGCCAGGAATTAAATCAAGTGTGAGAATTTTAAATTGAGGGATATTGGCCAGGTGCTGGCAGGTGAGACTAGATTGGGTTGGGTTATCTAGTCAGCATGGACGGGTTGGACCGAAGGGTCTGTTTCCTTGCTGTACATCTCTATGGCTGTATGTTGATTATAATTAGGAGCCTTTTGATGAATCAACAAGCAGAGATTTAGACTTTCTTGAGATTACAGGGAGGTTGAATGTGGCAAGCTGGACCTGAGTGTGTTTGGAAAATGAAGTCTGGAGATGAGACAAGGGTGGAATCAGCTAGGAATAGTGGTCTTGGAGTGGGGCTGAGTTATCTCACACACCTCACCTCCCCTCTGGGATTCAGCTGGTTGCCAGATTGTGAATCAGGGCAGTAACACAATCGGGAGCTGAGTGGCCCTGGTGGAGCCTAAAATGAGGGTCGCTGATCTGACTGTTGCTGAGCAGCTGCTGCTTGGTAGCCCTGTCGATGACATCTTCCATCACTTTACTGCTAATCGAGTGTGGACTGATAGAGGGAAATTGGCTGGGTTGGATTGCCCCGTGTTTTTGTGTTGAACGTCCCTGGGCAATGTTCCACATTGTAGATAGGTGCCAGTGCTGGAGTGGTACTTGGCTTGGTGGGTGGCAAGTTCTGGAGCACAAACCATCAGTATTATTGCCAGAATATTGGCAGGGCCCGTAGCCTTTGCACGACTTAACAGTTTCTTGATGTTATTCAAACTCAACTGAACTGCTTTAAAACTCACATCTGTGATGTTGGAAACCACTGGAGGAGGCTGAGATGGATCATCCCACTTTGCACTTCTGGCTGCAGATTGCTGCAAATGCTGTCATCTTATCTGGTGCATGGATGTGTGAGGCCCCTCCATCAGTAAGGGTGGGGATATCTGTGATGCTTCCTGCAGTGAGTTGTTTAATTGTCCATCACCGTTCACAATTGGGTGTGGCAGAACTGCAGAGCTCCGATCTGTTCCATTGGATGTCGGATCACTTAGCTCTGTTGTTTGCTGCTGATGCTGTTTGATATGCAGATAGTCCTGTTTGGTCACTTCACCCAGTTGGCACTTCATTTTTAAGTCTGCCTGGTGCTTCTCATGGCATGCCCTCCTTTACTGTCCATTGCGATGGGTGAGAGCAGGATTTACAAACCCATGAGATTACAGATTGTGCTGGAGTACAGTTCTGCTGCTGTTGATGTCCCACAGTGCCTCAGAGATACCCAGTTTGAGATCCTACATCTCTTCAAAGTCTATCCCATTTAGAACGGTGATAGTGTCACTCAACACGATGGAGGTTTTTCTCAACTTTAAGGCAAGACTTTGTCTCCAAGAGGAATGTGTGATGGTCGCTCGTACTGATACTGTCATGGACAGATGTATCTGCCGCTGGTCAATTCATAACAATGAGATCAAGTATGTTTTTCCCTCTTGTTGGTTCCCTCACCACCCGCTGCAGACTCAGTTGAGCAGCTATACCCTTTAGGACCTGGCCAGCTCAGTCAGTAATTCTGTTGCAGAGCTAGTCTCGATTGTGGACATTGAAATCCTGTACCCAGAGTACATTTGACACCATTTTATTGCCTCAGTGCTTCCTCCAAATGTTATTCAACATGAAGGAGGAGTGATTCATCAGCCAAGGGAGGACAGGACGTGGTAATCAGCAGGAGCCATGAGACTTCCTGGTCTCCGGAGCCAATGCTGTGTACTCCGAGGGCCAATCCTCCCCATCTGTACACCACTGTGCCACCACCTCTGCCTGGTCTGTCCTGCTGGTGGGGCAGGACATATCCAGAGATTTTAGGAGAAAGTGAAGACTGCAGATGCTGGAGATCAGAGTCAAGGGTCTGGTGCTGGAAAAGCAAAGCAGGTCAGGCTGATGAAGGGCTTAGGCTAGAAACGTCGATTCTCCTGCTCCTCGGATGCTACCTGACTGTTGTGCTTTTCCAGCACCACACTCTCGATATCTTGGGATGGTGATGGTGGTGTCTGGTCATTGTTTGTAAGGGATGATTCCGTGGGTATGACTATGTCAGGCTGTTCCTTGACTAGTCTGTGAGACAGCTCTCCACATTTTGGCCCCAAAAACCCTATGTTAGTGAGGAGGACGTTGCACCATCGAGAGAGCTGATTCTGTGGTTGTAATTTCTGGTGCTGTGTTAGTTGCCAACTGGTCCATCCAGTTTCATTCCTGTGTTGAGACTTTGCAGTGATTATTTCAGTGAGTAGCTGGCTGGGCTGCTGTCAGGTTGGCAGGATTTTTTTCGCCAATGACAATGGTTTCATGGAGATCAGGAGATTCCTAATACGTTGTTTTTTTTTCTTGAATTCAGATGCCACCATTTGCCAAGATGGGATTCAAACCTGGACTTCAGTCATTTGTTTTAATATTCTGGATAAAACCTAAATACATCAGGTTTGTTCATTCATTTTAAATATCACTAACCCTGGTTTTGTTTCTTTGTAAAACACTGCCCATCATCCTATCTCCTCCATCCTCCCCTCCACCAACGAGTGAGGAGCACATGGAGTTTCTCTGTCACTAAGACTGAGATAATCCGATCTGCTGCTTCTCTCCCTCCCGCTAGCCCACTGAGCCAAACTGCCTCACGTGGTGTTCCTGGTTTTGTCCTGAACCTACATCTTTCTCCAGTGTCTTGTCAAGTCTTATCAGAGCTCACTTTGACACTTTACCCTAATCTCACTAAACTCACTTTCCAACTCTCTTTCCTCTGCTGCCGCCTCATCACTCCCCCCCCCCGCCAATTCATAGATATTGTTCCTTGTTCTGTCTGTTGGTCTTTTTTTTTGGTTATGTCCTTCTCTCCCATTCTGTGAAAAACTAATACTTGACCTCACTGTTGTTGGAAAATCCTGCTCCATCTCCACTCTCCTTTTCCTTTCTGAATTCCTTGCATTTGGTGTCCCTCAACGATCTATCCTTGGTCTCTCCTGTATCTCACGTACATCATGCCAGGAGGTGATATCATCCAAACACACTGTGTTAGGTTTGACATGTACACGGACGATGCCCAGCTCTCCCTCCCCATCATCCCTCTCCATTACTCCACTGTTACTCAGTTATCAAACTGCTTACCACACTCCTACGACTCGATTAGCTGCAGTTTCCTCCAATGAAACATTGTCATGGTTAAACCCATTGCCTTACATTTACCTTTCTGCTGAGCCCCTCCCTCTCACTGGGAACTCTCTGAAGCAGAATGACACTCTTCACAATATTGCTGTTATATCTGACCCCAAGGTGACCTTCTGATCAGACATCCACACAATCACAAACACCAGGAATTCCAATCTCTTAAACGTTACTTTTTTCCACCTCACCCCAGCTCCATTGCTACTGAAACCCCTTACCCGTGTCTGTGTCACCTTAAACTTGAATCCAAAACCGAACCCTTGATTCCGTGACTCATAATCTGGTTTCAGACTCCCCTCTCAGTATTTACCCTCAGACACATCCTCTGTGTTTATCCTGTCAAACCCCTAAAGAATCCCATCTGTCTCAATGTGATCACCTCTCTTTCTCCAAAATCCAGTGAGTAGAGACCCAACCTTTTCAACCTTTATTTAAAAGATAATCCCTCCAAACCAGGGATCATCTCATTGAATCTTCCCTGAAATGCCTCCAATAAAGTGACACATTTCCTTATCTAAAGGGACCAAAACTGCTCTCATTCCTGCAGATATGGTGGTCTCACCAGCACTTCCACACGTTACTCTCAGGTAGAGACTCCAAACTCTAATACTGAAAACTTTTGAAACAAAACATTCGATTCCCCTTCCTGATTTCCTGGTGTAACTGTGTGGTAGCTTTCTGTGTTTCCTGAACAATTACCACAGGTCCCTTTGTGGTGCAGCTTTCTACAGTTTCCACCATTTAAATAGTACTTTGTTCTTTTATTATCTCCTCCAAAATGAGCAACTTCCCATTTTCCCAAGTTACACCCCATCTGGCAACTTGTTGCCCCCTTCTCCTGTGCATCTCTCTCTTTTCATAATCCTCTTAGACCTTTACAGTTATGCCTTTTCTAGGAGATATCCCCCCTTCCCATTCTTCCAAACATTTACTGGGAGCACTGGGCAGTGGGAAGCAGACAGAGTTGCTGTCTTTTTAGGGATACGCTTTGGAGTGATTGAGAGGATCTTCCTACCCATTGGTCAGGATGGAGACAACTTGCCCATCGTTAGGCATTAGCCTTTCACACCCATGTCTTATTGATGAGGCAGAGCGGCAGCACGGAATGAAAGAAAAGAAAGTAATTCTTGTTCCCCATATCTCACTGACCCTTGGATCATTTTCTCCAATGTGTCAAAGAACTGCTGTGTTCAGTCACATGAGATCTCAAGTTGGAATGTCCTAGAAACCCACAGATTTCCCTCTGAGTTGACTGCTGATGTCGTCAAGGGTAATATGTACAGTAATCCTGGGCCACAAGGAGGGGATGCTGTGAGTTTCTAACTTAAACTGATAGTGACAGATTTTATAAACTTGTATTACGGGATATTACAGGTGGACATTCAGTTGGTAATCTCAGTAAATATTCTGCTAAACTCTGATTGAATTACTCAGTATATCAGGATCTGGATATTCGCATTGTGTGTGTGAGTATTGTGTTCCAGATCAATCCCATTTGCTGCTTAAAAATTCTCCTTTGAATCATCACATTCTCTCAAAAGGTCTCCCCAAACCTTCAATGTGTCATGTAATCCTTTTATGATGACCTGATGAGTGTAAGGTTTATTATTCGAATGTGTAATTTTTGTATAAGGATGTCTCAGAGAGGGAGCAGAATATTCTTAAAGGGGAGAATAACCATTTTGAGGGGAGGCTGTTGTTTATTGGTATCAATGACATAGGAATAGAAGAGTTCACATTATTGGATCATTGGAATCTCTTGTGGGGTAGAATTGCCCTCCATCAGAAGGATGGATTGTACTGGCACTGGAAGGGAACAGTTGCTAGTGCTATTCAGGAGGCATTAAACCAGTGAAGGATTGTGGGTAAACTCAGAGAGAGAGTGAGGGAAGAGCTCAGTCTGACGCTGGTACAGTTCAGACGTCAAACAGTCAAGGCAGACAAGGGCAAGGCACAGAATGAGCAGTTATACTGCATATGTTTCAATGCAGGAGGCCCGATAGGTCGGGCAGAGGAGCTCAGGGTATGATTTTGAACATCGCACTGGAATATTATAGCAATTACAGAGGCATAACTTAATGACGGATAGGGCCAGCAGCTTAATGTTCCACTGTATAGATGCTATAGCAAAGATAGAAAGGGGGCAACAGAGCAGGGGGAGAGGTATTTTTGATAAGGGATAACATTACAGCTGGGCTTCAAGAGGGTATTCCTGGGAGTACATCCAGGCAGAACTGAGAAATAAGAAAGGGATGATCTCCTTATTGGGATGGTACTATTGACCGCCCCCCAACTTCCCCAATACTCAGCAGGGAGTTGAGAAGCAAATTTACTAAGAGATCACTTATCTGTAAGAATAGTATGGTTGTGTACAAGACTTGACCTTCTTTGTTATTCATTCACAGGATGAGGGTGTCACTGGCTGGGCTCAAAGGGCAGTAAAGAGTCAACTACATTGCTGTGGGTCTGGAGTCACATGTAGGCCAGACCAGGTAAGGATGGCAGATTCCTTCCCTGAAGGATATTCGCGAATCTGATGAGGGTTTTTTTCGCAATAATCAACAATGGATTCGTGGTCTTTAATAGATTCTTAATTCCAAATTTTTATTGAACTCACATTCCACTGTCTGCCGTGACCGGATCCAAACCCTGGGCCTCAGAACGTTATCTGGGTGTCTGGATTATCCATCTAATGATAATCTCACTCGGCCATTTGGCAGGGTGAGAGACTGAAGTATCCGTGGGGCAGCACATCAGCACCAAAGATCCCATGGTCTCTGCAGAAGATAGAAAGGGCTGGGGAGGGAGATATATCCCTGGTGGTGGGGTCTGACTGTAGGTAGCAGACATAGCAGAGGTTAATGGAGATTAGTGGGTGGCAGGTGAGGACCGGGGGATTATATTCTTATTGTGGTTGGAGGTGTGGGGGGAAGGCAGAGGTACAGGAAGTGGAGGATATGCGTTGGAGTGCATTGTTGATCAAGTGGGTGAGAAACGCGGTCCTTGAAAGAGGAAACCTTTCTGGGATGTCCTGGAGTGGAATTGCTTCTCCTGGGAGCAGATATGGCAGAGGCGGATGTATTGGGAGTACAAGATCACGTTTTTACAGGAATATACTCGAGGGTAATCAGGAGAGCAAAAAGGGGACTTGAAATATCTCTAGGACATAGTTTAAGGAGAATCCAAAGAGATTCTACAAATACTTTAAGCATAAAATAATAACCAGACAGACAATAGGACCCCTTAAAGATCAACAAGGCCATCTATGGAACAACAGGATGTGGGAGAAATACTATGCTCTTCTATTCTACAGAGTTTGGAGAAATAAGTAGTGATAACTTGAAAAGTGTCTATGTTACAGAGGAGGAAGTACTGGATGTCTTAAACAGTAGCAAGGTGGATAAATCCCTGGGACCTGATCAGGTGTATCCCAGAAATTTGTGGAAAGCTAGGAAGGTTTTGGCAGTGCCCCTCCCTGAGGTATTTATATCATTGTTTGTGACAGGTGAGGTGCTGGAAGATGGGTGCCATTATTTAAAAAAGGTGGTAAGGAAAGGCCAGGGAACAAGAGAACAGTTAACCTAACGTCAGTGGTAGGTAAGTTGTTGGAAGGGATTCTGAGGGACAGGATTTACATGTATTTGGAAAGACGAGGATTGATTAGGGCTAGTTAACATGGCTTAGTGTGTGGGAAATTCTTCCTCTCTCTAACTTGATTGAGTTATTTTGAAGATGTGACAAAGGTGATTGATGAAGGCAGACTCTGGACGTTGTCTATATTGACACTGAACCATGTTCCACAAAGCAGACTGGTTAGCAAGGTTAGATAACATGAAATGTTGGGAGAACTAGCCATTTGGATACAAAACTGGCTTGAAGGTAGGAGTCAGAGGGTGGTGATGGAGGGTTGCTTTGTGGACTGGAGGCCTGTGAGCAGCATTGTCCTGCTGGAATGGATATTGGGTCCTTAAATAAATGACTTGGATGTGAATATATGAGATATGGTCAGTGGGTTTACAGAAGACACCAAAATTTGAGGTGTAGTGGACAATGAAGAAGGTTAGTTCAGAATGCAACAGTATCTTGACCAGATGGGACATTGGAGCAAGGAATGGCAGACTGGGTTCAATTTAGACAAATGTAAGCTGTTGGATTTTGGAAAGATAAATCAGAGCAGGACTTGTACACTTAATGGTAAAGTCCGTGGGAATGTTGCTGAACATAGAGACCATGGAATGCAAGTTCATTGTTCCTTGAAAGTAGAGTCGCAGGTAGGCAGACTAGTGAAGGTGGTCTTTGGTATGCTTATATTTATTGGTCAATGCATTGAGTACAGAAGCTGGGACGTCAAATTGTGGTTGAACAGGACATTGATTAAGCCATTTCAGGAATTATGTTTTAAGTTCGAAATTCCCTGTTCTGGAAAGGATGTTGTGAATCTTGAAAGAGTTCAGACAAGATTTACAAAGACTTTGCTAGGGTTGGAGGATTTGGGCTACAGGGAGAGGCTGAATAGGCCAGGGTTAATTTCCCTGGAGAGTCAAAGACTGAGAGGTGACTTCATGGAGATTTATAAAATCATGAAGGGCATGGATAAGGTGAACAGCCAGGGTCTTTTCCCCCCAGTTAGGTGGGTTCAAAACAAGATCACATTGGTTTACGTTGAGAGGGCAAAGATTAAAAACGGATCCAAGGGGCAAAGTTTTCAAGCTGTGTGTGGTGTATGTGTGGAATGAGCTGCCAGATGAAGTAGTGGAGGCTGATACAATTACAACATTTGAAAGGCATCCGATTGGGTACATGAATAGGAAGAGTTTCCAATAATACGGACCAATAGCTGGCAAATGGGGCTCCATTTGTTGAGGATTCCTCGTTGTCATGGACCAATTGGACCAAAGGTCTGTTTCTGTGCTGTACATCTCTATGACACTAATAAATGAAAATAAGATGTGTTCCTCTTTTGTGGAGAGCTAGCAGAAGCACAGATAATTGTCCTTGGAGCTGAGAAGGTTAAGCAATGATTTTGACCAGGTGCAAATTTGTTTCTAGGATATCTAATCTGCAGAGAGAGGGGAATTGTTAACAAAGTCACAATTTTAGTAACTATTTTCAGGTAATTGGCAAATAATGTGAATATGTGAACTTTTTTTATTCAGTAAGTTCTGAGTATCTGGAACAGTCTGAATGGCAGCTGGACACAGACTCAGCAGTTATTCATAAACAGATTTGGAATTTTACTTTTTAAGGGAAGATTTGGAGGTCTCTGGGCAAATGGGAAGAGAATTGGGACAGATTTGCAGCATCTCCAGAGGGAGAGGGTACATCCCAAATGGGCTGAATAGCCCCAGCCCCTGTGCTCTGTGATACTGCCCCATTGACTGTGAATATTGAAGCTCATCCCAGGGCAGAGAGAGGGAGGATCCCACCACCCACCTCGCAATGGGCCTCGATGATTGATGTCAGCGCAGGCCAATAGGGGGCAGAGAGCAGTACTGGAGGACCAGGTCGTACCAGTTTGTCCTCCAACCAATCGGAGTGAATGAGGGCATCCTCAAGGCTGGAACTAAAGAAAGGCACATATCGCAGAGATCTGAGAAACTGGAGGACATGAGATAGGGAGCGTTCTGTGGCTGGTGAGGAATTATATAAATAAGGAAGAATTGTGAGGCTGGATGAGGTGACAGTGATCGGGAGAGTTGAGGATGGAGGAATTTAGAGTTAGTGAGGATTAGAGTCATAACGTTATACAGCAAGGAAACAGGCCCTGTGGTCCAACCAGTCCATGCCGACCATAATTCCAAACTGAACTAATTGTACCTGCCTCCGCTTAGTCCTCATCCATCCAAATATTTCCTATTTATGTACTTATGTGAAAGTCTTTTAAATATTGTGATTGTATTCACAGCTACCACTTCCTCTGGAAGTTCATTTCACACGTATAATTTTTTTTTAAAACCCTAATGTCTTTTCCCAAATCTTTCTAATTTCTTCTCAAAATGAATGCACCTGAGTTTTGAATTCCCCCCCCCACCCCCAGCTATCCAGCCTCTCCTTCGAACACAATCCCTCCATTCATGGAAACATGCTGGTAAATCTCTTCTGAACCTGCTCCACTTTAATAATATCCTTCCTATAACAGCACAACCAGAACTGGACAGAGTATTCCAGAAGAGGCCTCCCCAATGTCCTGTACATGCTCAACATAACGTCCCAACTCCTGGACTCAGAGGTCTGAACAATGAAGGTAAGTTTGCTAAGCACCTTCTTCACCAGCCTGTCTGCATGTAACACACACTTCAAAGACCTGAAGCCCTCGGTCGCTTTGTTCCCATATCACTACTCAAGACCCTACTTTTATTGAGTGTAAGTCCTACCCTCGTTTATTTTGTCAGGATGTTATATTTTGCATTTATTCCAATCCAAAAAATTTTTGAGTATAAAGGCAGTAGGAGTATAATTAAGAGGGGAATCAGGAGGCAAAAAAGGGGACGTGAGATAGCTTTGGCGAATAGGGTTAAGGATAATCCAACGGGCTTTTGTAAATACATGAGGAACAAAAGGCCAACTAGGGAGAAAATAGAGACCCTCAAAGATCAGCAAGGCAGCCATTGAGTGGAGCTGCAGGCGATGGGCGAGATAGGAAACAAGTATTTTGCATTAGTGTTTACTGTGAAGAAGTACATGGGAGATATAGAATGTGGGGAAATAAATGGTGACATCTTGAAAAATGTTCATATTACAGAGGAGGAGGAGGAGGAGGTGCTCAATGAGTGGCTAAGGAGCTGGTGCAGGGGAAAAGGATTCACGTTTTTTGGATCGTTGTGATCTCCTCTGGAGTAGAGTTGACCTGCATAAGAAGAATGGTTTGTACCTGAATTGGAAGGTGTCTAATATCTAGGCAGGGAGACTTGCTGGTGATACTCGGGAGGCATTAAACCAGTGAGGGAGTGGGTGTAAACCCAAGAAGATGCTGAGAAAAGTGGTATGTCTGAGGCTGGTAGAGCTCAGAAGTCAAATAGTCAAGGCAGGCAAGGGTCAGTATTAATATGATGGGCTGAATGAAGTCGGACTGAGCAGTTGCACTGCATTTACTTCAATGCAAGAGTCCTGACAGGGAAGGCAGATGAGCTCAGGGTATGGTTTTGAACATGGCACTGGGATATTATAGCAATTACAGAGGCACCACTCGGGGATGGATAGGACTGGCAGCTTAATGTTCCAGGGTATAGATGCTATAGGGAGACTAGAAAGGGGACAAGAGAGGGAGTGGCATTTTTGATTTGGGATGGCATTATGTTTTTGCTTAGGGAAGATATTCCTGGGAGTACGCCCAGTGAAGTTATTTAGGTGGAACTGGGAAATAAGAAAGGGATAATCACCTTATTAGGATTTTCTGCAAGGATTTCGTCCGGGTGCTCTGGTTTCCTCCCACAGTCCAAAGATGTGCAGGTTGGGTGGATTGTCCGGGCTGAATTGCCTACAGTGTTCAGGGATGTGCAGGTTGGGTGGATTGTCCAGGTTGAATTGCCCACAGTGTTCAGGGATGTACAGGTTTGGTGGATTATCCAGGCTGAATTGTCCATAGTGTTCAGGGATGTGTAGGTTGGCTGGCCCTGGGAAATGCAATGTTACAGGGGAAGGTTAGGAGGCTCTCCAGGTCAAGATCAATGTGATGGGCTGAATGACCTGCTTCCACACTGTTGGGAGTCTCTGATGATTCTACTAGTTTTAAAATAGTTACAGAAAATAATATACCAGATCTAAACGTTAAGGTTCTGAATTGGACAAAGGCCAATTTTGATGGCACAAGGCAAGAACTTTCATCTGGCCCCTTAAGCCTGCCCTACCATTCAATAAGATCAGAGCTGATCTTTTCATGGCCTCAGCTCCACATTCCTGCTCTCTCACCATAACCCTTAATTCCTTTCCTGTTCACAAATCTACATTTTGCCTTAAAGGCATTCAAGTTGATAACGTCAAATGATGCACTCGGCAGGGAATTCCACAGATGCACAACCCTTTAGCTGAAGAAGCTCTTCCTGAACTCAGTCCTAAATCTGCTCCCCCTTATTTTGAGGTAATGCTCTGTAGTTTGACCCGCCCGCAGTGGAAATAGCCTCCCTGCTTCTGTCTTATCTACTCCCTTCAGAATTTTATTGTCTCCTCTCCAACCTCCCATTCTTCTAAATTACAATGATTATAGAACCAGTTTTCTCAATCTCTCCACATACACCAACCCTCAACTCCCAACTCAAATTAGTGAACCTCCTCTGTACTCCCTCCAGTGCCAGTACATCCTTGCTAATGCAAGGGGACCAAACCTGTACACAGTACTCCAGGTGTGGCCTCTCCAGCACCCTGTACAGCTGCATCATAACCATCCCTCTAGCAATGAAGGACAATATTCCCTTCACTGCCATAATTACCTGCTGCACCTGCAAACCAACTTCCTGTGATTCATGCACAAGGACACCCAGCTCCCTCTGCACAGCAGCATGCTGCACGTTTTCACCATTTCATCATCAGTTTGCTGTTAGTCCGACCAAAATGGATGACCTCACATATCCCAACACTGAACTCCATCTGCCAGACCCTTACCCACTCACTTAACCTGTGCAGACTGACAGAGGCCTCTGCAGACATTGCTCTACCTCATCTTTGTATCAAATATGAACTCTGACACCGTACACTTGGTCCTCAACTCCAAAACATTTGTGTAAATTGCAAACAGTTGTCGTGCCAACATTAATCCAAACACCCGTTTATTCCCATTCTTTATTTTTTGTTGGTTAACCGATCCAGTATCAATGATAATACATTACCCACAATGCCATGCATTTTTACCTTATTCAGCAGCCTTTTGTTGGCAACGTATCGGATACCTTCTGGAAATCCATGTACACCACATCGACAGAGTCCACCTTGTCCAACGTACTCGTCGTATCCTCAAATAATTCCATTAAATGCGTTAAACGTGACCTGCCTTTCATGAATCCATGCTGTGTCTGCTCAATGAGACAATTTCTACCCAGATATCTCACCACTACTTCCTTGAGAGATTCAAGCATTTTCCCCACTACAGAAGTTAAGCTAACGGGTCCTTTTTGAAAAATAGTAACACCACATTTGCAGCTTCCAGTCTGTCAAAACCATCCCAGAATCCAACAAATGGTAGTAAATTATCACGAGGTCTATTTGTTACTCCCCCCTCCCCCACCATCTCCTTTAGTCCCTGGGATGCATTCCATCAGAGCCTGGATACCCATCTACCTTTAGGCTGTTATCTTTCCCAACATTTCCTCTTTACTGAGAATGATTGCTTCTGTCTCCTCATCTGCCATTGCCTCCATAGGCCTGCGACAATGAGAGTACACAGACAGTATGTTCCTGTTAAGTTCAAGGCTGGTAGGTGTAAAGAATGCTGCCTGACGAAAGATATTGTGGGCCTGGTCAAGAAAATGAAGGAGGTATATGGCAGGTACAGAGAGCTGTGTTTGTGTGAATCCCTAGAGGAGAATAGGGGCAGTAGGAGTATACTCGAGGTAAACCAGGAGGGCAAAAAGGGGACATGAGATAGCTTTAGGAAATAGGCTTAAGGAGAATCCAGAGTGATTGTACAAATACACTAAGGACAAACGAGTAACCAGGCAGATAATAGGTACCCACAAAAATCATCAAGGTTGTCTGTGGAACAGCAGGAGGTGAGAGCGATTCTGTATGAGCGGTGAGATTTTACAAACAAAATGTGCACGTCGGAAAACACAAATTTGAACGTCCCAGTCTCGTGTTTACAGTAAACGGGGAATTGCCTCAGTGTGGCTGCAGGCATGAGTGCGCGCCGCCATCTTTATTCGGGGCAAGAATTCTCTGTACACATGTGGAGCCACCAGTTTTGTAGGGGGCAAGGTGCAGCCAGGCGCATGTGCAGCCTTTCTCTGGTACAGAGTCATTGGGCAGGATTTACACAGACAGAGCACATTCAATCTCAGAGAAATGGATGTTTATTTCTGGATTTTTTTCGTCATTCATTTAAATAATTTGGTATCGTAAATGAGTTTACAGGTCATACAAAATTGGAGGGGTGTGGATAATGAAGAAGGTTACCTCAGATTACAATAAGATATTGATCAGATGGGGTTTAATTTAGGTAAATGTGATGTGCTGCATTTTGGAAAAGCAAATCAGGGCAGGACTTGTACACTGAATGGCAAGGCCCTGAAGACGTTTGCGCAACAAAGAGAGCTTGGACTGCAGGATCATAGTCCTTTCAAGTCAAGTTGCAGGCAGATAGGATGATGAAGAAGGTGTTCAGTATATTTTCCTTTATTGGTTTGAGCATTGAATATAGGATGTGGGAGGTCATGTTGCTGTACAGGACATTCGTTAGGCCACTTTTGGAATATTGTGTGCAATTCCGGCCTGCCTCCTATCAGAAGGGTGCTGTGAAACTTGAAAGGTTTCAAAAAAGACTTACAAGGATGTTGTTCGGGTCGGAGGATTTGAGTTGTAGGGTGAGGCATAAAAGGCAAAGGTGCTCCGGTGTTAGAATCATGAAAGTGTTGGCCCCTTAACAGCGCATCAATGAATATTCATGGGCTATGCATATACCTACGTGAACACAGGCCACTCACAATATGAACACCTATCTCCCTCTCTCTGCCTACATTCCTTGTCTATGTGCCCTTTCCTGCTTCCCTTGTAACATTGTGGGTCTGATTACCCTCCCTGTACTGCAGCTATTCCCCTGTGTTTCTCCGTTTGCCTCAGCTCTCATGGCCCAATTCAGAATGTGGTTAGAATTATCTCCCACTGGGAGTCCCATGTTTATAATTACAGTTAAATAGGGTCCCATGTCATCTTTTAAATACATCAAACCGATTTCATCATCACAGGTTGGGGTTTGGTAATCCCCCATGGTCCTTACATACATCAGGCTTCCTTTCTGTATGATCCTCGATATCACCCTTTTGTCTCTGAGTCACCAAAGTTATTTTAGCCCATTCAGCCTGTCCCCTCCCCAGTGTGTCCCTGTAATATCTGTAAATGCCTGGAGCCACTGATCGGCTGTGCATTGGGGGAACCGACTCTCACCCTCACCCTCTTATTGCAGGGACAGATTCTGCTGTACACGTCAGGGCATCTTGGGCCGAGGGAGGGTCCGTACATCATTTTCGGTGAGACTGTGTACCTCTACTAATTCATCCATATTGTCCCAATAAGGCCCATTATTACCAATTCTCTGTCAGGCTGGGTGTTCATTCACCAACATCTGTCGTTCAGCTGGATAAACGGTTCAGGTTTCGTTTCTGTCAGTTCCCCTTGTTGCTCCCTACTGTCTGTCCAAGTTTGAGCTTTGATGCACAGTGGAGCCATAGACAGGGCCTTCTGGGTCTTATAGGGCGGTGGGTCATCCCACCCATTGTCGTCCCTCTGTCCATACGTGGCTGCTTCACCATCTAACCCGTTCCAGTCAGTGTCACCATCCTCACTGCCTTCTGAGGAGAGCGGGGCACTAGGTACCTCCCCCACTGTAACTACCACCTGGCCCTTTGGCTTTAAGGCCTCACGTCTGAGAGCCACCACCTTCACTTGTTCCTGTTTCCCATAATAATTCAACACATCCTGTCATTCCTGGAATAAAACAGAGCAAAATGTAAATTTGGTTTGACTTGGAATATTAATAATTTGACATTCACTTTGACATATCTATAGAGGTGAGAATTGTACTGTGATTATTTAAGTGAATTTAACATGATCATACAATGAATATAACTCTGATAATCAACGACAATGAATGAACTGAATAATATGTGATTATTTGTACCAGTTCTTGCATTGAAAATTCAATTTTATTTTAATGCTTGTCACCCATTACACCGTGGGCATTGTTATTAGGGAATAAAGTAATGGAAGGATATCAGAGAAAATAAATAGACTTTAATTTTAGCTTCACTGCAATAATGAACCAAAACAATATTTGGAAATATGGTTAAACTACATAACAAAGTTTCCAGTGTCATTATTGACCTGAAAACTATTTTAGTTTGCAAGTTGTTTTGCTCTAAGAATAATTGGAAATGAATTGTGATTATGAATTGACCATTTAAAATATATTTTGAAGAGAATAGTCAGATATATTTTTTGGAGGAAACTTAGGAAAGGAAATAAATATGTATGCATTGGTATTAATAGTTTTAAAATGTTTGGAAGTTGACTAGAATTATTTAATCGAGAGAGGCTGCATGATTATTAAGACTAATTCACCTTTTTCATTTCATTGTTGGTTTCCCTAGAATCTGTTGTGGTGTAAGCTCTTGTTGTGTGCAATGGACTGTCACTAATAGCTTAATTAACCTGCAAGTCTCAGATCAGGTTTCCTTTGTCTGTAAGTCAGTCTGTAAGTGCGCGACACACCTGCTTTTCTGAAGGGAAACAGAGACTCTTTTCAAAGGAAATAAGTGGCAGTTCTCACTGAGAATGATTTCTACCACACACCATAAGCAGGGAAGTGTTTTTCTGAAGAATTTCATTGTCTATCTACAAACTGATGGTGTGTTTGTCATATACCTGTGTTTGTCAGTTTGTGGAGGATTCAGCACCTTTGTTTTGAGCTAGTTTTATACAAGTAGTTGGTTCATTCTGTCTTTGCCAAGAATGTTGTTTACTTTCCCCTTTTACTGTGATTCTGCAGGTTAGAATATTCTGAGAGTCAGTAATATTCAATAACTGAACATTGAATGATTTTGACTCTAACAGAGCAGTCGCCTTGTTTTCAGCTAATTATTCACTTTCCATTTCCTGGTTGTGTTGAATGTTACAGAAACAGGCTCTGAGCAATGTTTCCATTCACTTGTGTTGGAGTCACTGACAGCCACGTGGTCAGTCAGTTTCAGGCTGATGGATCAGTTTCTCTGTCCTATTAGATGGTGGTCACTTGCTCAGTTTCTGATGGCTCACCTCATTGTCAGTCCATCAGCTGCTGAAACCCTCCATCCAGCATTTGTTTCCTCTCACAGTGACTACTCCAATACAGTCCCAGCTTGTCTCCCACCTTCACCTCCACATCCTCATGATCACCTCAGATTCTACTGTCTGTGTCCTTATAGTGAGTCACGTAAGACATCTACCTCCATTTTAACCTCATCGACATTATGTTCAGAAATATGATTTCAAAATTTGGTTCACTGCTTTTAAACCTACCCATGCCTTCACCCTGTCCTCCCAGTGTAGTTCCACACCTCCCTGAGGTAGCTGCACTTATCCAATTCCAGCTGCATGAGAGTTTCTTGTTTTCATCTCCTCCCTGTTGGTGGCTTTAGTTTCAGCTGCTTTGAACCTAAACTTGGTAATTCTCTTCCCCCAATCCCTTCAACTCTCCTCCATTCTATCAGCACTCCTTTATTTAATCCAGTTTGATCAAGGTTTTGGTTTCCACCCGTAAAACTGTCCCTTTGTAGCTCGGTAACAGCCTCGTGTTATCATTGCTGAACTGTTAATCCAGAGACCCAGCGAATATTCTGGGGACCCTGATTCAAATCGCATTACAGCAAATGTGGACCTTGAATTTAATAATCATCTAAAATTATGGGTCTGTTGATGACCATGAAACTATTATTGATTGTCAGGAAAAACCCATCTGTGTCACTGATGTCCTTTAGGGAAGGAATCTGCCATCCTTACCTGGTCTGGCCTGCATGTGACTCCTGACCCACAGCAATATTGTTAACTCTTAACTGCTCTCTGGGTAATAAATGTTGCCCTAGCCAGTGGCGCCTACATCCAGTGAATGAATTTTAAACAAAGCTCTCAGTCTGGGATCATGTGAGAAAGAAGCAGAAGGTGACCATTATGCCCCTTGAGCCTGCTCCACCATTCAAGAAGACCAAGCCTGATCTGTTTGTGATTTTTATTCCATCTTGCCCTAATGCCCCTTAACACGAATCTATCAACCGGTGTCTTAAAAATACTCAGTGAATCCACCTTCTGGGGCAGAGTTCCAAAGTTGCACAGCCTTCTGAGAGGAAACAAATTTCATTATCTATGTCCTGAAAGGGTGAAGCCAATTTTAAAGCAGTTCCCTCTAGTTCAGGAATGACCCACAAGAGGAAATATCCTTTCCACATCCACCTTATCAAACCATGCAGGATCTTATGTACTTCAGTCATGTCACCCCTCACTCCAACTGAAACAAAACCAGCCTGTCCAACCAACCCACATTTTATTTCTGTCATGCCGGTATGAGTGGGGTTGAAATGTTGTCTAATCTTTATTATGCAGTGAATGTGTTGCTTCACTGTGTGGGTTTCAAGAATCAACATGAGCCATACTAGCTTTCCTGTCTCACTGTATTACATATAGCTTACATCACTGTAGTGTTTCCATGCCTCCCTACTTTGTCTAATGAAAAGGAAGGAGAGATAGATTGAGAGAAGTTGTTTGAAAATTTGTTGTCGCCAAAAAAATATTTGGTCTTTTTGTAGAGATTGCATTATAATTGAAATAACCAGTTCGTTAAATATTACTGACAAAATAGTACCAACAATTTACCAATGACTGAGGCCAGGATTAATACCCAGTTATTTCCCTTCTTTTTCCTTACTCCCTTCTTGTGGTTGGGGGTTATATTAGCAATGTTCCTGTCCTCTGGGACAGTCCCTGACTCCAGTGATACCGGAAAGCTCACAATTAAAGCCTCCACTATCCCTTCAGCTATCACCTTCTGGGGCGTGGTCCATCTGTCCAGGTAATAGATCTATTTTCAAATTTTTCAATTTTTTAGCATTTTCTCCTTGGTGACTCTTAAATGCTCTCTGGGTAATACATTTTGCCCGAGCCAGTGGCACCTACATCTAGTGAATGAATTTTAAACAAAGCTGTCAGTCCTGGGATCATGTGAGAAAGAAGAAGAAGGTGACCATTCGACCCCTCGAGCCTGCTCCACCATTCAATAAGACCAAGCCTGATCTGTTCGTGATTTATATTCCACACTCATCTCTGTTCCACCGCCACCCGCCCCACCCCCACCCCCGCCACCCCAACTGTCCCTGAAATTTTGGGATATTATTTGTGTCTTCCACCATGGAGACTGATGCAAAGTACTTATTCAGTTCCTTATCCATTTCTTTGTTCCCCATTACTATTCTTCCAGCCTCAATTTCCAGCAGCACATGTCCATTTTCGCCTCTCTTTTGAACTTTATGTAACTAAAGAAACTCCGGCAATCATGTTTTTAATATTACACACTCGCTTTCTCTCATGCTTAATCTTCTTTCTCCTTATGTTTTTTCTTCATTGTTCTCCATTGTTCTTTTTTGGCTTCCCATTTCACTGACATCCCACTGCCCTTTGCCATGTGATATGTTGCTTGTATGCTTTCCCTGACTTCCCGAGTCAGCCATGGTTGCCTCACCCTCCCTGATCCATGCTGCTTTTTCCTCGGGATGAATTTTTACTGTGTCACCCGGACACTCCCAGAATCCCTAGCCATCACTGTTCCACTCTCTTTCCTGCTTGACTCCTCTCTCAGTCAATTCACTCCAGCTTCTCCCTCATGTCTCTGTAGCTGCCTTTATTCAGCTGGAATACAGTTACATCTGATTCCATCTTCTCCCTCTCAAACTGCCGCGTAAATTCTATCATATTATGGTCCCTGCCTCCTCAGTGTTCATTCACGTTAACCTCCCTTATCAAGTCTGCCTCATTGCACAACACTAAATCCAGAATTGCCTGTTCCCTAGTGGGCTCCACTGCAACCTTCTTCAAAAAGCCATGTTGCAGAGATTCCACAAATTCATTTTCTTGCAATCCACTATCATCCTGATTTTCCCAGTCCCCCTGCATATTGAAATCCCCCAGATCACTGTAACCTTACCTTCCTTACATGCTTTTCCTATCTCCTCATGTAACTTATGCCCAAATCCTGACTATTGTTTGGAGCTCTACAGATAACTCCCATTATGTTTTTTTTAACCTTTGCGGTTCCTCATCTCCACCCACACAGATTCTACATCATCTGAGCCAATGTCATTTATTGCTCTTGACTTAATTCCATTTCTTACTGTTCACTAACCCCAGCCTCTCTGCCCACCTGCCTGCCTTTTCATTTGGATGTGCATTCTTGGATATTTAGCTCCCAGAAAGCTTCAGCCTTATCTTTTGCACTGATGTGTTCAGCTCTTCCATCATTGATGATGGGAATATTTGTAGAACCTCCTTTTCCGGTGAGTTGTTCAATTCTCCACCACCATTCTCGACTGGATGTGGAATGAATGTAGAGTTTAGGTCTGATCTGTTGGTTGCTGCATCGCTCAGCTCTATCTGCAGGTGGGACCTGTCTCCAAAAGGAGTGTGCTGTGGTAACCGACACTGACATGGACTGTCTCATTTTCTTCTTCAATCCAATCAAGCGAGCTATTGCATTTTATTCCCTCCGTTTTCCGATCTTAATAAATATCCAATCAATTTCAGAGCAAAATGCTTTCAAAATATTAAATCAATTTATTTGTTTAGATACTAGCACTAATTATCAAGTCATTGCCTTGACAATAATTGCATAATAATTTAAATTAGTTTTGCTAACAGGTATATTGTGGTTCATATATCAATGTAATTTATTGACTCTTAGGACAAATAGTATAACATTTTCTTTTTTCAGAATTCTAACAACAATTATTAAGTCATCAGCATTACAATAATTTCACAAAGCTTTAACTTATTCTGGCTAACAATTACAGTGAATTTCATATTTGAAAATAATCTAGTGTTCCCTTGTACTAATACAGTAATATAAAAATCCATTTTCTTTCAGATCATCACACATACAAAAGAATCAATGATTTCTGATACAACACTCGTTGTAAAAATCTGACTTTTTTCTCATTAAGAGTCATCGAGTCATAGAGGCATACAACATGGAAACAGACCCTTCACTCCAACCCATCCATGCCGACCACATTTCACAACACAATCTAATCCCACCATATCCCTCCAAACTCTTCCTATTCATATACCAATCCAAATGCCTCTTAAATGTTGCAATTGTACCAGCCTTCACCACTTCCTCTGGCAGCTCATTCTATACACTTACGACCCTCTGTGTGAAAAAGTTGCCCTGTAGGTCTCTTTTATATCTTCCCATCTCAACCTAAACCTACCATCTTTAGTTCTAGACTCCCCGACCCCAGAGAAAAGACTTTGCCTACTTACCCTATCCATGCCCCTCAAAATTTTGTAAATCTCTATATGGTCACGCCTCAGCCTCCAATGCTCCAGGGAAAACAGCCCCAGACTGTTCAGCCTTTCCCTGTAGTTCAAATCCTCCAACCCTGGCAACATCCTTGTAAGTCTTTTCTGAACCCTTTCAAGTTTCACAACTTCTTACCGGTAGGTAGGAGGCCAGAATTGCACGAAATATTCCAACAGTGGCCTAACCACTGTCCTGTACAGCCCAAAACATGACCTTCTGACTTCTGTACTCAATACTCTGACCAATAAAGGAAAGCATACCAAACGCCGCCTTCACTATCCTATCTACCTGCGACTTCACTTTCAAGGAGCTATGAACCTGCACTCCAAGGTCTCTTTGTTCAGCAACACTCCCAAGGACCTTACCACTAAGTGTATAAGTCCTGCTAAGATTTGTTTTCCCAAAATGCAGCACCTCGCATTTAACTGAATTAAACTCCATCTGCTACTTCTCAGCCCATTGGTCCATCTGGTCCAGATCCTGTTGTAATGTGAGGTAGCCCTCTTGGCTCTCCAGTGCACCTCCAATTTTGGTGTCATCTGCAAACTTACTAACTATACCTCTTATGCTCGCATCCAAGTCATTTATATAAATTTCAAAATGTAGAGGAACCATCACCGATCCTTGTGGCACTCCACTGGTCACAGACATCCAGTCTGAAAAACAACCCTCCACCACCACCCTCTATCTTCTACCTTTGAGCCAGTTCTGTATCCAAATGGCTAGTTCTCCCCATATTCCGTGAGATCTAACCTTACTAATTAGTTTCCTATGGGAAGAACGCCTTACTGAAGTCCATATAAATCGCATCTACTGCTCTGCCAAAATCAAACCTCTTTGTTACTTCCTCAAAAAACTCAAGCAAGTTTGTGAGATATGATTTCCCACGCACAAAGCCATGATGACTATCCATAATCAGTGCTTGGCTTTCCAAACACATGTACGTCTGGTCTCTCAGGATTTGCTCCAACAACTTGCCCACCACCGAGGTCAGGCTCACTGGTCTATTGTTCCCTGGCTTGTCCTTACTGCCCTTCTTGCCCTAACGTTGACACCACATTAGCCAAAGTCCAGTCTTCCGGCGCCTCACCTGTGACTATCGATGATACAAATATCTCAGCAAGAGGCCCAACAATCACTTCTCTAGTTTCCCGCAGAGTTCTTGGGTATACATGATCAGGTCCTGGGGATTTATCCACCTTTACCCATTTCAAGACATCCAGGGTTTCCTTCTCTGTAATCTGGACATTGTGCAAGATATCACCATCTATTTCCCGACAGTCTATATCCCTTCCATATCCTTTTCCACATTAAATACTGATGCAAAATACTCATTTAGTATCTCCCCCATTTTCTGCGGCTCCCCACAAAGGCCGCCATTTGAATGACCTCGGTAACTTCAATTTTTTTAATTTTGAAAACCTTAATTACTTTTCCCTGCAATAATTCCTGTTTATGTCCACACATAGCTCAGTCAAATAGCAAGGTGAGATTTATCATTATTCTAATGTTCGCTAATAGAGCTTTGAAAATCTATTTGTTGCTAATATGTAATAACTGTTCAGTTCAGTACATAGAACATCGAACAGTACAACACAGTACAGGACATTTGGTCCATGTGCTAACCTTTTATCCTCTTCTAAGATCAAACTAACCTATATTCTCTTCATTTTGCTATCATTCATTTACGTAGCCATGAGTTACTTAGATACACTTACTGTATCTGACTCTACTACCACTGCTGGGAGGACATTCCGCACACTCATCACTCTGTAATAGGAACCTACCTCTGACATCTCCACTAAGCATGCCTCCATTCACCTTGAAATTATGCCCTCTTATGATAGTCATTTCCACCTGGGAAAAAGAGTCTCTGGTTGTTCACTCGATCTAAGCCTCTCATCACTCTATCTAAGCCTGTCTGTCAAGTTGCCTCTCATCCTTCTTTGCTCCAATGAGAATAGCCCTAGCTCCTTCAACCTTTCATCAGAAGACGTGCCCTCTACTTCAGGCAGGATCCTGGTAAACCTCCTCTATGAGGGATCTATGGACATGGACTCCAAGATCCCTCTGTTCCTCCACACTGCCAAAAATCCTACATTTCATTCAATAGTCTGCATTCAAATTCAAAATTCTAAAATGAATCTCTTCACACTTTTCCAGGTTGAACTCAATCTCCTACTTCTCAGCTCAGATCAATGTCAATGTCCCGTTGAAATCTTGAAACACAGTTTAAAAGACAAATCAAATGAGTCCTAGATGAGTGTTCGCTACAAATTAAGGTACGTAGAATTCAGGAAGAGCTGACCTATTTGAATGATTAAACAATTCCTTCTAGAAAACACAATAACTAAATCTTTCTTACAATTCAGTAATCCTGCAACTAGATTATACTTCTCAGTTTACATATCTTAATGAATATCTAATTAATGTCTGTGTAAACTGCTGGAAAATGTTTAATCATTTCATTTGTTAAAACGCCACCGTTAATTATCACATCGCTGTCACAATAAGTGAACTCTATTTTAATTATTGACTGAGGTCAAGTGACCTGTGGCCCGAAATTGAATGTTTGAAATTCACCGACAGCCACAGAAATCTGATCGAAAAGAAACCTGCTCAAATGAAATCAAACAGAGCCAGCATCATTCAGCTCCAGAAAAGAGGTCACAAAAGTTCCGGGGATCCAGTGACAACCAGCCTGAGAGTTGTGTATTCGAGAGGTTGAACCAGATTTTCTGGCATCTTGGCTTCCAGCCAGTTCCTGAGCATAGCACGCCTCTCATGGGAAGGAAAACAGTGAAGGATGTTTGTACCAACCCACTGGATGGATCGAATACAGCTCATGATCATCCTCAAAATTTTGTCACAAGATTATTAATCATTTGCCAAATCATGCAAAATAGCCCAATGCTACTGAAATCAAATTACTCTTAATCACTGCACATAAAACCAAACGATGGTCTTCAAGGTCACCTAATCACTGTTCACTGAATATCTCTTTGTAATAATCTTATTTTTCCCAGGATGAATAACCACAACAAACATCACCATAACACCCCATCCAAAGATATGCAATAGGCACCTTCTTATAATTTACACACATCTTTCTCTGACCAATAATCACCCTTCATCATTAATAGATGAGCAAGCTAATACTGACATTTATTGAGATGAAGAAATTCCTGAATATTACTAATGTTTGTGATAGGTTTCTCGACTATTCATCACAGCAAAAGTGTAATTATGGCTCTCTGTATTTGTAGCTGCAAGCATTTGCGCATAACCGATTATACATTTTTTCAGAGAAATTTTGAAAATAATTGTGCGACAAATACTGTTGCCTATTTTTTGCTGTGATACCCACATTCCTTATCTATTTATTCTCTTCCCAACTCTGACTCAAATTTGTAAATATTGATGATATGAAAAATTCCATGAAATTATTCTTTTTGGGAAGAAATGTAAAGCAAGAAATTCTTGAATAACTGAGAATTATGAATGACAAAACAATGATAATTAATAATCACTGAATGTCTAATATGTTTTTTGTCAATCTACCAAAAAAGCAATTTAATCTTCATGTCTCTGATCTCAATAAAAAGTCTAATCAACATTAGAGCAAAATAATTTTAAAATATCGAATCATTTAATTTGCCAGAGTACTAAAATTAATTGTAAATTCATTGTCACTCCATTAACCAGACGGTAATTCAGTTAAATCTTTGTGACAAGCATCGTGAGATTCCCATTTTAGTTTAATATGTTATTTCTTACAATGAAAAATGTAGTCATTCTATCCAGGTTAAAACATCCACAAACCAACCAATGAAACAACCAAGCATTCATAGTAAATATGTTATCTCTTCTTGATGTGAAAACACAAAGTAATCATGGAATTAATATGAAACCTTAAGTCATGTCAGATTGCTATTCTAGCCTAATAATTACTGTTCATGTCTACACTTTACACAGTTGCACAGTAAAATCAGATTTCTCACCAATTTAATGTTTGACATTAACTGTTTTTCAGACTAATTGTTGCTTATATCCAATATTTAATAATAGTTCAATCCAGTACATTCATCCCAAAGTGTAGTATCATGTTTCCATACATTGACTTGTGTAAACACATTGCACTGTACAGTTTTGCAATCATAGCAAATGCTGATTTTTATTGTAATAGTGCAATGCTAGTTGATTTTTAGTTCAATAATGGAATTCGTGTTGATGTTTATTTTAATCCTGTTTCATTTGCTTTGATTATATTTCAATTCCATACGAACATGCATTTTAATTTAAATGATTACACTAAAAGCTACATTGTGTTTCTTGCTAAAAAAAAATTTAAAGTTCCCATTCCACTTTCTTTTGTGAGAAATGAAGTTACCTACATCTCTTGTTCAGGTCAACAAACACAATAACTTTTGAATTCTTGAAAGTTGTACCCCTTTTTTTTTTAAAAAAAAGGAAAGTATCTTTTAGCTGAAATATCACGTCAAGAGATTTTTTGCTTTTTCAGATCATGTGCCCTGCAGAAGTGTTTTTATGTTCAATTTGTTACAACAAACAGCTGCTTTGGAACTGTTGATTTTGTTTTAATGTTTATTACAACATTACTTATTAATGTTCAATAATCACAAAATCATGCAAATTGATTTTCTATCAAATGTCATTGACTGTATCTTGTGGTCACTCAGATATTCACTTTCTTTACCAATAATTTTCTTCCAAATTCAGGTACTAATGTTTCAACATTGATCAGGATAAAATCACATAAATTAAAAATACATGTTTCTACAATTAATTGAATTGAATGAAATGCATTACTGTATTTTTTCCGAGAAATGAAGTTACCTACATCACTTGTTTAGTTCAACAAACACAATAACTTTTGAATTGTATTGTCTGCATTTTTCATCAAAAATAAATTATTTTCAATAATAACTGAATGGCTCATTTATTGTTCCCAGTCCATCAATCTCGCGACTATATTTCAGTTTTCAGTTTACTGAGCATAATGAACGTCTAATCAACATCAGAGCAAAGTGTTTTTAAAATATTGAATTGATTTATTTGTTCAGATTACAGCATTTATTTTGAATTCATTAGCCTTATAATAATTGCAGAATAATTTGTTTGTGTTTCTAACGTGATCCACATTTTAATTTAATGTATTGTTTAATTTAATCCACTGTAACAATATTGTTGTTTTCAGGTCAACTATCCCACAATGGAACCAGTGATTTTGCATCCAACATATTTTGAAAGTATCTGACTTTTACTGATTTGAATGATCGCATTAATCTCAGCCGTAGAAATTCAGGGAACTGCAATTACATTTCACTGCAATAATTCTTGTTCATGTCTACACATTGCACAGTCACATTGCAAAATTAAATTGCTCCTTCTTCTAAGTGCGTAGATAGATTTTCAAAATTCTAATTTCTAATAATTGTTCAGTTCAGTAAGGGGTATAAATGTGCAATAATGGCTCAGTGCAAGAACTGTTGTGAAGATATTGCAGTGTACAATCTCACAATCATTGTAAAGGTCAATTTCTGCTTTAACCATGGAAACATAGTTGAATTGATTTAATTATATTTCACTTCAATGTTCATATTCATTGTGTTTTTAATCACAATAAGAGTGAACTATTTTACATGACAAAATTAAAATTCATTCCACTTTATTTCTGGACACAAAACAGAATTAACACACGCTCGTTCTCTCCTTTACCAATCACAGTCAACTTTGAATTGTAGAATGGTAGATTGGCACAGCACAGAAACAGCCCATTCAGCTCAACTTGGCATGCTGGCCAGGTTTCCTAAACTAAACTCGTCCCATTTTCCTGTGTTTGTTCCATACCCCTCTGGATGTTTTCTATCCATGTAACTGTCCAAAAGTCGTTTACATGTTGTAATTGTACCAGCCGCTGCCCCTTCCTCTCACAGCTCATCCCATATGTGCCAAACATATTGTACGAATAAAATTGCCCGTCAGATCCCTCTTCGATCTTTCCCCTCTCAATTTAAATATTATTTACACTGTAGAATCTTTAATACTGCAAAGTTGATAGGTATTTAGAAGCAGCATAATCCCCTTTATATTTTAATCAGTGACCTAAAGCCAATAAAGTGCAGATATTGTGGTCATAGCAATGAACAACAGATACAAGTTGAGGAAATGTTGGATTGAAAAGCAATTCAATAGACACCTAGATATGTTCTAACCAACTCACAGAGGTGCTTTGACACATCCTAGGATTATGTGGGAAGCAAGAGAGGAAATTGCGGTACCGTTGGCAATGATCTTCTCGTCTTCACTGGCAACGGGGGTGGTACCAGGGGACTGGAGAGTAGCGAATGTTGTGCCCCTGTTCAAAAAAGGGAATAGGGATAACCCCGGGAATTACAGGCCAGTTAGTCTTACTTCTGTGGTAGACAAAGTAATGGAAAGGGTACTGAGGGATAGGATTTACGAGTATCTGGAACGGCACTGCTTGATTAGGGACAGCCAGCACGGATTTGTGAAGGGTAGGTCTTGCCTTACAAGTCTTATTGAATTCTTCGAGGAGGTGACCAAGCATGTGGATGAGGGTAGAGCAGTGGATGTAGTGTACATGGATTTTAGTAAGGCATTTGATAAGGTTCCCCATGGTAGGCTTATGCAGAAAGTCAGGAGGCATGGGATAGAGGGAAATTTGGCCAATTGGATAGAAAACTGGCTAACCGGTCGAAGTCAGAGAGTGGTAGTAGATGGTAAATATTCAGCATGGAGTCCAGTTACAAGTGGAGTTCCGCAGGGATCAGTTCTGGGTCCTCTGCTGTTTGTAATTTTTATTAATGACTTAGATGAGGGAGTCGAAGGGTGGGTCAGTAAATTTGCAGATGATACAAAGATAGGTGGAGTTGTGGACAGTGAGGAGGGCTGTTGTCGGCTGCAGAGGGACTTAGATATGATGCAGAGCTGGGCTGAGGAGTGGCAGATGGAGTTCAACCCTGCCAAGTGTGAAGTTGTCCATTTTGGAAGAACAAATAAGAATGCGGAATACAGGGTTAATGGTAGGGTTCTTGGTCAGGTGGAGGAACAGAGGGATCTTGGGGTCTATGTACATAGATCTTTGAAGGTTGCCACTCAGGTGGATAGAGTTTGTAAGAAGGCCTATGGAGTATTATCGTTCATTAGCAGAGGGATTGAATTCAAGAGTCGTGAGGTGATGTTGCAGCTGTACAGGACTTTGGTTAGGCCACATTTGGAGTACTGTGTGCAGTTCTGGTCGCCTCACTTTAGGAAAGATGTGGAAGCTTTGGAGAGGGTGCAGAGAAGATTTACCAGGATGTTGCCTGGAATGGAGAGTAGGTCGTACGAGGATAGGTTGAGAGTTCTCGGCCTTTTCTCGTTGGAACGGCGAAGGATGAGGGGTGACTTGATAGAGGTTTATAAGATGATCAGAGGAATAGATAGAGTAGACAGTCAGAAACTTTTTCCCCGGGTACAACAGAGTGTTACAAGGGGACATAAATTTAAGGTGAAGGGTGGAAGGTATAGGGGAGATGTCAGGGGTGGGTTCTTCACCCAGAGAGTGGTGGGGGCATGGAATGTGCTGCCCGTGGGAGTGGTAGAGTCAGATTCATTGGCGACCTTTAAGCGGCATTTGGGTAGGTACATGGATGGGTGCTTAATCTAGGATAGAAGTTCGGCACAACATCGTGGGCCGAAGGGCCTGTTCTGTGCTGTATTGTTCTATGTTCTATGTTCTATGTTCTATCTCTGTTGAAGGTGGGAATTCAACCCATGCCTCCTGGTGTATTAGTACAGACATTACCAGAGCGCTCAATAATGTTCCCATGCAGGATGGGCAGGACTATAATCATATACTTACTATGGTTACTCAATGGGAAACTGCTCAGATATTTATTGTGATAATTGGACTAGGATTGTATTAGACAGTTCAGTGTGTAATGGACCAATTAAAATAATTAGTAATTTCTAATACTGATGGACCGAAGCGACATTGATCTCAATGAAATAAAAATGTCACGATAGTCAAATAATTCGATATGTTTGAAACAATTATTCATATACAGAAATTAAAATTAAACTGCTTTGTAATGCATATGAATTGGAAATAAAGAATTAGTCATTCAATGTGACTACTCAGCGAAAGACAACTTCCCTCATTTTCACAAAATTGTGATTTCTAAGAATTCAAGTTTTACTGTAATAGAACAAACATTTCGGGTGTAGGTTTGCTCGCTGATTTTTAGGTTTGATATCCAGACGTTTCATTACCTGGCTAGGTAACATCATCAGTGGCGACCTCCAAGTGAAGCGAAGCTGTTGTCTCCTGCTTTCTATTTATATCTTTCTCCTGGATGGGGTTCCTGGGGTTTGTGGTGATTTCATTTCCTGTTCGTTTTCTGCGTGGTTGATCGATGGCATTTAGATCCATGTGTGTGCTTATGGCGTTGTGGTTGGAGTGCCAGGCCTCTAGGAAATCTCTGGCATGTCTTTGCTTAGCCTATCCCAGGATAGATGTGTTGATCCAGTCGAAATGGTGTTTTTTTTTCATCCGTGTAAAAAAAAACACATTTCAACTGGGACAACACATCCATCCTGGGATAGGCTAAGCAAAGACATGCCAGAGAATTCCTAGAGGCCTGACACACCAACCACAACGCCATAAACAAGCACAGAGATCTAGATGCCATCTGTCAACCCCGCAGAAAACGAACACGAAATGACATCACCACAAAACCCAGCAATCCCACCAAGGAGAAAGATATAAATAGAAAGCAGGAGACAACAGCTTCGCTTCACTTGGAGGTTGCCACTGATGATGTTACCTAGGCAGGTAATGAAACGTCTGGATATCAAACCTACAGCTCAGCGAGCAAACCTACACCCTAAACCTCAACCTGAGGTATAAACCATCACAAACCTTGCGAGAACAAACATTTGTTAATTCTGTTTTGCGTACGGAAGAAATACATGAAATTGAAATGATATTTAGCATGAAAACAGTTAGTTCTTATTGTAATAATCAGAAAACAGAAATGTTGGCATTGAAATGAAAAACAATCAGGACAAGAATGCAAAAAACGGTGGCTACTGGAAATCAGAAACAAAATCAGAAATTGCTGGAAAATAGTTCAGCAGATCTGGCAGCATTTGTGAAGAGAAATCAGAGTTAATGCTTTGGGTCCAGTGACCCATCTTCAGAATGCCTTTTTGCTCACAGTCAGTTCAATCCAACTAAGCTTCCACACTTCAAACTATTTTTGGTAAGATTAAGAGATTGTAGAGTGCAATACGTTTTGCATCAGTTGATGTACTGAGCCGTAATTCCTCATCTAAAGTTGGAGATATTAGATTTCAACAATGATTACCGGTTTGTTAATTGCAATAATTAGTTTTAAAATGGCTGATAGCAAATTTAAGAATGATGAGAAAACCCTTATTGCAATGTAATTGTGCAATATGTTGGAAAGAACTGAAATATTTATGTGAAAAATAGTTAGCCACTTCTTAATTGATAAGGCTGATTAATATTCCTTCCATTAATATGAGAATTCAAATGAAAGAAAACGAGATAGTTATTATGAATTTTGGATGAGAAACCATTGGTGGATTGCAGGTCTGTTGACCTGAAAAGAAAGTTAATATTTCATTATGATACTTGCAATCAGAAATAATGGATTAAACTGAAATGTGAATCGCCTGATGCTCATTACTAAGATTAAAATACATTATGGTGTGGTAATTGAAATGACAATAAACTAACAATTAATGTTAGAACTCAACACTTAAAATGATTCAATATTTTCAAAGCTTTTTTTTTACTCTGTATTCATTAAGATCAGAAAACTGAGAATTAAAATATTGGGTTAATTTAAAAACAAAAATAGACCTTCAGAGATTATTCATCAGCATTGTTCTGTCATTGAAAAACCGCATTTATTCAAGAATTCTGCATTTCTTTCATTTTCTGTCTTTTTTTCCAAAGGGATCTGTACTGAAACTTTTCTGTTTGTGATAAAAATGGATATAAGTGACATGGATTAAAATCGAATTGAGTGAGTTAATAGGTTTGCAGGCATTACAAAGTTCAGTGGAGTTGTGGATAATGTAGAAGGTTGTCAAGGAATACTGCAGGATAAAAGATAAATTGCAGATATGGGCAGAGAAATTCAAGGTGAAGTTTAATCCATATAAGTCTGAGGTGTTTCACTTTGGGAGATCGAATACTAAGGAAAAGTGTATAATGGCAGGACCCTGAACAGCTTTGTTGTTCAAAGTGATCTTGGCGTTCAAGACCATGGCTCCCTGAAAATGACCATGCAAATAGATAGGGTGGTAAGGAAGGCAAATGGCATGCTTGTCTTTATTGGTCACGGAACTGGTTACAAGAGTCAGGATGTCATGTTGTAACCAAAGTCATGTTATAAGACTTTGGTTAAGGCATACTTAAACGATTGTATTCATTTCTGTTTGCCACATTACAAGACGGGTATGGAGGCTTTGGAGAAGGTACAGAGAGCAGTTACCCGGATGCTGTCTGGATTTGGAGAGGCGAGAAAAACTCATTCGACCTTTTTGTGGAGTGGCAGAGGCTGGGGGAAGACTTTATGTAAGTCTATGCAATCATGAGATACATAGATAGGTTTGACACTCTGAATGTTTTTCCCAGAGTTGAAACGTCAAAACTATGTGACTTGCGTTTAAGGTTAGGGGAGACAGTTCAAGGGGCAATTTGTTTTTTTACACGGGAGTGGGGGTAGGTGTCTGGAATGAACTTCCAGCGATGGTGGGAGAGGCAGATGCGTTAAGGCTCTTTACTGTTCATTTAGATAATTTGGAAGGATATGGACCAAGGGTAGGCTGAAGCGGTGAGTGTCTTTTGCATTATGTTCTGCACAACGTTATGGGCCAAATGACCTATTCCTGTGCTGCACAGATCATTGAGAGAAAACTAATGTCTCACTCATATGACATTTAATCTAATCAATATTAATCACTGGTGTCAGAAATACGAATAAAGTAAGTAGAGAATGAACTTAACTATAATCAAAAGATATAGTCAATGACATTTACAGAGGTATTTTTTTTATATTTGTTCTGAATTGTCAGATTAATAACTTTGGTGATGTATTGAAATGTTTACAGTTACAGATGTGCTGAGCCAAAATTACCCTTTTTATACTGAAGATTGAACTAGAAACATGTTAGAAAGCTTGGAAATATTCAGTAAGGTGAGATTCGCACATCAGTTTAATCCATTATTTCTTAGTGCCGATACTGCAATTAAAAAAAACCGTTCAGGTCTACACCTAAAAGCATTGCTTTTCCACCCAATGCTCATTGGAAATATTTGAATGCTACTCATTTCTACAAGAAACGTAATCACAACCTGATCAATTATGAGATATCTAATGGCATTTCACAAATAATTACTGTTTATTTCGACACATTGCTCATTCAAATAGCAATGTGAGATTTCTCATTAATATTCAGTTCACTGACAGTATAATAATAATTTTGTTATTGCTAATATCTAACCATTGCCTATCCAAATGGAGTATGAAGTTGGAATTATGGCTCAGTACATCAACTGGTGGAAATAAATTGCAGTGTTCACTCCCCCAATTATTGTGAATATCAATGTGTATTTTAATTTGGTTTGATTATATTGTTCTTCAACGCCAAGATTTATTGTATTTCTGTTCACAGTAAGATTTAAATATTTTAAAGCTAAAATAAATTTCAAATTTGTGACATTTTGTGAAAACAAGAAAAAAGGATTTTACAGCTGTTTGCTCTTTCCTTTATCAATCAGAGTGAATATGGAATTGTTGGAAGTTATACGTTTGTGGAAGGAGGGGAAGTTCTCTGCAGCTGAATAGTCACTGTGAATAACATATTCTTCAGATTGCGTCCTACTGCTAAATGTTCTAATGATCTTTCTATTATAAGAAAAAAAACACTTTAAACATATACAGCAGTTGTATTTTTTTATGAATTTACAATAAGTGCATGATGTGTCTATTTATCTTTCTCTCAATTATCATAATCTTAATTTTTAAGTAAGAGCATATGTGATTAGTTCCATCATTATTGTGAATTGCCATTTCATTCTCAGTCGATTACACAGAAACAGTCTAATTAATTACCAGCCCAGTTATCGGAATGAACACTGGTTCGTTTGCATTTGAGTAATCCCAATCGATTATAATCCCACCCTTCCTTGGTGGGAAGATAACGAAAGGAACTTGTGGAGCTCTACTAGTGTCTCTCTCCTAGGAGAATCAAAGTAATCACAACCTGATAAATTATGAGATATCTAATGCCATTTCACCAATAATTACTGTTGGAGGTGTGAGTTCATCTTGAACAGAGATGCATCAGAGCAGCTTAGAATGGTGATTAGAATATAACTAAGCGGAGTTTGCATTGTTTTTAAATCCAGTTTTGGATCTGCTTCTGTCTGTGATTCATTCTAATAATCTCACAATCTGCAATCTTTTATCTGCAGGTTATTAATAAAAGGATGTATCACATTGCATTGTCTCTAAATTTTAAGTTTGAGGACTTAGTAGTTTTCAAAATTTAATATATCTAAGAAATGAAATTCATTTGATTTTAAAATCAAAATACCTTGCTACATCCAATTATTATGCATATGGTGGACAACAGGATTTTAATGCCAATCAGATCATGAATGCCCAAACATTGTTTATTCTGTGAACTTAATTCTGCAGAAGAGATTCAATAAGCATTTAGCACATCAGTATTGTATATTTGAACACCTCACATGTACTTATCCTTATTTTCTAGTCCAAGCAAGATGAAAAAAAAGTTCGATTTTTCTTCAGTAAAATGAAGCAAATGCCACTTGCTATTACCCTTCAGTTCTTCAGATTACCTTTATTATACAATACAATGTTGTAATTCATCTCATTATTGCTATGTCTTTTATTAAGTTTAATTTCTACTTAATGTTCAATTGATGAACTGCCTGAGAGTTTGGTTTATTTTTCCTCCGAGCAGAGCGCTTTAGGGAACATCTCCGAGACACCCGCACCAATCAACCAAACCGCCCCGTGGCCCAACATTTCAACTTCCCCACCCACTCTGCCGAGGACATGGAGGTCCTGGGCCTCCTTCACCGCCGCTCCCTCACCACCAGACGCCTGGAGGAGGAACGCCTCATCTTCCGCCTCGGAACACTTCAGCCCCAGGGCATCAATGTGGACTTCAACAGCTTCCTCATTTCCCCTTCCCCCACCTCATTCTAGTTTCAAACTTCCAGCTCACTTACTGTCTCCTTGACTTGTCCGACCTGCCTATCTTCTTTTCCACCTATCCACTCCACCCTCTTCTCTTTGACCTATCACCTTCATCTCCTCCCCCACTCACCCATTGTACTCTATGCTACTTTCTCCCCACCCCCACCCTCCTCTAGCTTATCTCTCCATGCTTCAGGCTCACTGCCTTTATTCCCGAAACGTCGATTTCGCTGCTCGTTGGATGCTGCCTGAACTGCTGTGCTCTTCCAGCACCACTAATCCAGTATTTGATTTTCAGCATCTGCAGTCATTGTTTTTACCTTATTTTTCCAATGGCCGAGTCAAATTGATTGTAAAGATGAAATGCTTTGAAAATCGATTTTGCATATATCTCACTTATCACATGTGGTTTTTCAGTTTGTTTCACGAAGTTAAAAAAATCACACAACACCTGGTTATAGTCCAGCAGGTTTATTTGGAAGTATTGGTTTACCTGGCGCTGTCTGTGCATCAGATCACCCGATACAGAGGCAGCACCTTGAAAACTAGTGATTCCAAACAAACCTGTTGGACTATAACCTGGTGTCGTGTGATTTTGAACTTTGTCCACCCCGGTCCAACTCCGGCATCTCCAAATCATTGTTGCACAAAGGAATCCTCGTAATTTTATAAAGAAAATATGACATTAGTTAAGACTTTTAACACACGATTATTAATCCCTTCCGTTATTAGTAAAATATCTCAATGTAATTTTTAAAAAATGCTCACAGACACGGCGCATACAGTCACACAAAGTCTTCCTGGTCATCTAATTACTGCTCAGGAGAAAAACCTGAGGAAGTATCTTATTGTTCCTGAGAACAAGAACCACAGTAAATATTTGGTGAACAATTCCACCCAATACATGCACTTGATTTCTTACATCTGACTTCAGTAATTGCACAGGAAATATTTCACTAAAACCAATAACCATGCTTTATTACAAATGACCGAGGATTCGAACATCAACATACGGAGCCGCTTTCCAATCAGGGTTCCAGTTGGAGTGTCGCACAATAAAGTAACTTAATTTTGACTTAGTACAACTGGAGGTGAAAACATTTTGAGCTCGCACTTTAAACATCTTTATCTGCTTAGTCAGAGAAAATACTGAATGGTGACACTGTAAAATTAATTTATTTTGACTTTCACTCCTGCAAATACTCGTGAATTGCTTCTCGTTTTCTTCCTAGTTCTGATACAAATGTCGAAATAAATTAGGATAATAAAAGTTTAGGAATAATAAGAGTGTTCTTTGCAAGGACGATATGAAGATGTTCACAGTCGTCGAATTACTGTTGAGTAGAACATTTTTCATAAGGGTCTTATTGTAACGAGCCAATGCTTTTTGTGACTGTTTTTAGTTGTGACTGGTATTTTTGTGACTCGTGTTTTTTGTGTTCAAGTGAGTAAATATTTAAATGTCAAACCTTCAAAACCTTTGAGGGACAAAGAAATGATGAGAGCAGAATCGCTGACACTCCAAGAATCTGTTATTCAAAATATTTGGAAAGGCACATTTGGTGACATACAAGGAATAAATTTCACAAGTATAGAAATAGCCTGTGGCGAGGTAAAGTTGTAGGGGTGGGGTGTAGTCGGTTGGAAGCCGCGGGGAAACAATGTCTCAGTTGGTTGACTTTAAAAGTCTAGAAATTACGTGAACATGCACAGCTGAATAAGATTTTGTTTCAAATACCCTGGATTTGGAAAGATTTGGCATACTATGCCATCTGAAGCATTGCAAATGGAAGTCAGTGGATTTTTTTATTGTAAAGGAAAGATATTACATAATGAGCGGTAAGTGAACCGTTACTTGGAGATCGACTTCCTGCTTTAATCACGTGGCTAAAAGATGTGATCACCATGATGTTTGGTCCATTTAGTGATCATTGAACTCTGCCAAAGCACGAGCAACAGAACTGTTGGTTTTTCTTTTGGACTTTAATCGTCTCTTTTTCTAAGCAGTATTTTCTTTCAGCTGAAATAAATCAGAACAAATTTGCATATATCATTAATCGTTCCAATGAGATAAATCTTATTCACTTCCAATTATTACAATGAACAGTGTGACTTTCAGTTTAATTAATAAAATGAAACGATCAAAACAGCGTTTCTTGCGATTTAACCCAATTCAGTTAATCCATATGAGAATGGCTATTGAACCGCAACCTCGTCTTTATATCCCTCTCCATGGCTACTTCTTCACGTGAGAGAGAACGTCACTGAAGAAATTATGAGTCAAGGCAAAATGTGGGTGTGAATATGACGGGAAATTCTTGTTTGCTGTTTCATTCTGACACAGTTCTGATTCAGAATGAATCAATGACAGATGTTCATTCCGACGAGCATGGCTATTTCTTGAATTTTGCTGTTATTGTAATTCTGGTGAAAGCAGAAACAGTATGATGTGGAATCAATTTAGCTCTAGACATTTCTCATCCACGAATTTCACCACATGTAACCTTGATGAGGTCACATGTCACCCCTTTCCAAAACGTGCTGAGGAGACCGGGAGATTATGGGTTATTATACTACGGTGCTCCACATTCACGGGTTGAGTCACATTTTGGTTGCTCTTTCCACATAACACTACTGCATTTTTATTTTGCATCCCACACCTCTGGTTTACACTGGATCGAGAATTTTGTTCTTGCCCTTCACTGCACGGGAAATTCACGAATGATAATCACCACATTAAAATTGAAATAAAGAATGAGAGCAGATGTTCTAATCAGTTGTAAATTAAATTGGTGTAATGAGAAGGTACACATTTTTTTCTTTATGTCCCTCATTCCATCTTGTCCTTCCATTAATTTAAATGACTGATAGAGAAATAACTAACAAGTGATCGGGAGCACAAGTTTATCCAATGGGATTATTCATGATTATTTTAAACTAACAGTCCACACAATGATTTGATCAGTATTTGAAACAGACACTCGGAATTGGAACCGCAGCAAACTGCTCCAATGAAACGAACCTTTCATTCTTTCACATGCAGCGTGATGACTGACTCGCTAACTGTACAAGGTCGACCAATTTTCTTCAGCAATCATAGCGTCTGTAAACCGCCACCTGTGCTGTGCAGAGTGTCATTTGTTGTTCCCAGGTCACTGCACATTTCTTCTTCATGACCTTATGAGCTTCGTTCCTGTTTGATAAACCTTTTCTATCATTTCATCGCATCCACTCACAATTCTCAATTTATGAATAAAATTTGGCGTTAGACCAAATGTTAAACAAAGTGGACGTATGCCATTCATCCCATCGAGTCTGTCCCACCATACAACGAACTCATGGTTGATCTGATAATCTTCAACTCCATTCTGCTCACTTACCTCGACAAACTTCATCATCTTTCTGATTAAGTACCTGACACAATTTGAAAATAACCAACAACTTAGCCTCTACTTCGGTTGCCAAAAAAAAAGCCACATATTCTCTGAGCATGGAAATTACTCTTCATTTCTCAATTAACTGAGCGCTATCTCATTCTGAGATTATGTCCTCTGGTGCACGGCACCTGCCTGTATCTACCCAAAATCCCACGACTTTGTTTCAAGGAGAATAATCCCAGCCTGACCAATCATTCCCCGAAGCTCCATTTTATCCAAAGTTGACAACATTCTCGTAAATCTCTGCTGTCCCTTACAGTACCGGAACTGGAATTTGAAATGAAATTGCGATTGGAATCGGATTAGTCCACACAAATACAATAATAATAACTTTGACAAATGAGAATCTAATTATATTCTAATGACATTCAATGGTTTCGTTGTAACTGACGTCCTCCGTGCAATCGCCCTCAGAGCTAATATTTAGGAGAAATGGAACCTGACCGCCCATATAAAGAAGTTGACGACAAAAAAATGTCCGTCAGTCGACTTCGTTTGATTATTAACACAACTCATGTCTCCGTGAAGCCTGCATCATCTTTAAGGCACACATTAGATGTGTAACAGAACTCACTCCATTTGCCTGGATGTGTGCAGCTTCAATACTACTGAAGGAACTGGACATCCTCCACGACAACGCAGTCACTTAACTGTACCACGTTCAATACCTGAATGTGTATTACCCTCACCGCTAAGGCAAAATTGCAGTAGAGTGCACCACCTACAAGATGCGGTAGAGTAAGTCATCTAGGCTGTGTTTCCAGAACATTCAAAGCTCAAAAACTGTACCGACGAGAAGGACAAGGCTGAAGATGCACTGAAGCGCTACTATTTGCAAGTTACCCTCCAAGGCACATAAAGGCATGACTTGGAGATGTATCAGTGGTAAATTCACTGAGTGATGAAGCGGTCTTGATGGCCAAAGTTGTATACTTCAGCCCTCCATCATTTATCTTACATCTTTTAAAATGTTGATGATTGCATTGACCAGACTTGTGCTCATTCTTTTAGTTGTTTCCTAAACTGGTGGTTGCTAAAGATCGAATATCATCCACCGTCTGAGATCAACAACAGAAAATATCCAAAGATACTCTCGACCAACTGAGCTCCCTGTCCAAAAATCTTCAGTGATCTGTAAATATCCACTCCTAGATCTCTTTGTTCCTGTTTGTTCCGTTCACCATTCAGAATCCTCACTGTTATTGTTACAACTCCCCAAATTCATTACACTTACTGGTCTGGATTCAATTCCATTCGCCGCTTTTATTTTCCACCTGATTGATACATCTCTGCAGGCCCTGACATTATTCATCATAGTCAAATACACGACCAATTGTTGCATCCTTTGCAAACTTCTAAATCATGACTCCTACAACTAAGTCTGAATCGTTGATCTACATCAGGAAACAGTGGAACTCCCCTGGAAACAGGCGTTCAAACATGCTTCATTGCTGGATGTGATGAACACCTGCAATAACAGCACAATCGGACCCCTGATGTCATTTGTAAACCTGATGGTGACTCTGCCAGTTGGCCTCCTGAGTGATCCCTTCTCACATATGGGAGTGGTGAATGACCTATCCACATTGTGCCTGGGCACATAGGTTTACACTTCAGCGGGTAATTGAATCCTTTCCGGATGTCGCCCTATGGAGCTGACTTCTTGGCGGTGTGGGTATCCATGTGTCTATTTAGCTTGGATAATCAGTTGAATTTGAGTCCAAACAGAGATGACTCCCAATTTTCCACGTCATCCATTTTTCTATTCTTCTTTATTCTCCCACGGAGTGTGGCCATCATGATCTGAACATTATTTGTTGTTCATTCTTAATTCACCTTGAACTGAGTCAGAGTGATTCTATGGGTGAACCGCACTTTTGTCAGTCTGGAGTCATATGTTGGCACGTCTCGTTAAGGACGGCAAATTCCCCTTTCAAAGGGACAAGAATGAATGAGTATTCGGAAATCAATTTTTTTTGCCTCTGTTCCTCTGATCGGGGTTAATACTCCAGATTTTATTCATCGATGTAAATACCAGCAGCTGCCATGTTCCAGTCTCCAAGGGTTGCTCGCCCACGATATCGCCGCTACATTTGCATTTGACTCGAGGATTGGTGAGTAGCAGAAAGCATAGGGATCAGTCAAAGAATGAAGAATATAGATAGACAGGAGAGTTGAGCGGAGAAGTGGCAGATGGAGTTCAATCGAGGCAAATGTGAAGTGATGCATTTTGGGAAGCCTAATTCTAGAACCAACTACACTGTAAACGGGACAGCCTTGGAGAAATTTGATGATCTGGGAGTTCAGGTCCTTTGTACCATGACGATGGCGGCACAGGTGGATAGAGCGGTCAAGAAAGCATATGGCATGCTTGTCGTCATGCTTGAGTCTAAGAGCTGGCAGGTAATGCTAAAATTGTACAAGATTTTGGTTCGGCCACGTTTAGAATACTGCGCACAGTTCTGGTAAAGTTACCAAAAGGAAGTGGACGTTTCAGAGAGGGTGCAGAGAAGGTTAACGAGGATGTTGCTGGTATGGAAGATGCTTGCTGTGAAGAGAAATTAAGAAGTTTATGATTGTTTTCAGTAGAAAAAAACGAGATTGAGGGGTCCTGATTGAGGTCTACAAAATCTTGCAGGGTACAGACCGGGTGAATAGAGATATGCTTTTTTCCCCAGGTGAGTTATTCAATAATGAGAGGTCACGCCTTCAAGTTGAGAGGTGAAACGTTTAAGGAGGATAGGTGTAGAAAATATTTTGCACAGAGGGTGGTAGGTGCCTGCCAGCAGAGGGAGTAGAGGCAGGCACGGTCGTTTCATTCAAGGTGCGCCTTGAGAGATGCGGGAGTAAGTGGGGAGCAGACGGAAACAGATGCTGAGGAATTGGGTGATAGGTTTAGACAGTTGATTTGGTTCAGCTCAGGCTTGGAGGTCCAAAGGGCCTGTTCCTGGGCGACAAATGTTATGTGTTCTTTGTTCTTCTTTGTTCACTACACTACCATCTCAATGCGACGTTGCTCCATCTCAGAAAATGACATTGGAAATTCCAATCATCTCAGAGGGAGTGAGAATATGACATGTGGCTGTGTCGGAATGAAACTGATGTACGCTGTACTGGAGTGTTTGTTGGGAGCAAGAGGATGATGTGATCAAAAAAAAAACTGTTCTAACTGTCAAAATAACACAACAGTGCATTGTTTGGAAAATTGCACTGAATGTTTGCAATACATCGACCTCTCGCTTAAGACTGCAGCACGCTTCCGCTGAGCCAATCTGCAATGCGGGTTAATGCTATTGTTGTATCTTAATAATCTCATAACCGGAGACAAATATGCCCTTCCTCCCCGACTTTGACCAGGAGAACTCCCAGTCTCGGAATTTCATGCCATTCTGTACCATCATAGAAGGACAATGTGCTCACCGATCGCATTACTGGTGTGATAGATAGCTTCACGTGTTCATTTCCATCCCAATTTCCAGTTTGATCTTTGCAGCCCATTGATTCTGGGTGGAGGAATTGGGATTATGTGATCCACTGCAGAAATGGGTACTTCCTTCTGTGGGGAAGCTCGTGAGGCAACAATTGTGAAACCACATTGCTGATGAAACATACATTTCAACAATATCCTGCAGTATCCCTTGAGAATTTGATGTTTTGTAAAAATCTATCACCTTCAGTCTTCAACATGCAGTACTCGATGGATCTTCCTCAGCCTCTTGAAACATCCAATTTGAATATACAGCCAATTCTGAGTTCCAACATGTCTATTATTGCTCGCCATATAGTCCTGTTGTGTCTCTCCATTCTTCCTAACATGTCCTATGTTTCTGTCGTTACTGCTCTTTTCAAACACGCATCTCTGCATGGCCCAGTGATCGTATAATGTTCAGTGTTTTGCGTTGTGGCCCCAGTAACCTCGTTAGAATCCGAGTTACGGCATGTAACCTTCTCCCCTTTTTAACTCCTTGTGGTACATGCCAACGAAACACAGAAATGAATTAATTGATTTTACATGAAAACTTTCTCTAACATTAATGATTTTTCATCAATCCCTTCTCTCATACATCTCTGTGAGGTAAATATCAGAATTCAGACTCACCCATTCTTGGAGACTTCTCTCCCTCCCACAATCACTGACCTCCTTTAAGCTCCCCCTCCTATTTCCCTTACAATCATTTTCACATTGAACCCTGTTCAGTCTGTGCTGCTGCGCTCGCTGTTGCTGGATGAACGTGCCACAATCATACCAGTACAACCTTCAGACCAGTCAATCCATTTCGATACTGTGGTTTTGAGATCAATGGTCAAGTAACAGTTTTTAATGACATGGATCAGATATTATTGGAACTTCAGGCTCAGGAAAAGAACACAGGGCAGCTCTGAGGAAAAGAAACTTTTTTCCAAAAAGACCTTTTTCTGGAGACTTCCACATCATTTATTTCACTTGCTCAATCGGCTCTATGTAGACTATTTCGTGCAGTTCTGCAATCATATTAGCACTGGAAATGATGCAGGGATGATTTGCCAGGACGTTGTCTGGGTAGAAGAGCTCCTGTTATGAAGAGAGATTGATAGACTGGATAGACTGAGAGCAGAAGAGATCGAGAGAAGACATGATTGAGATATAAAAAATAATCAGGGATACGGATGGCGTGGACTGAAATAAAGGTTTCCTTATAATGGAGAGATCACTCACGGGGTAATAGATTTAAGAACAGAGGAGGGAAGATTTGAGTGAATGCGCAGACAAACGTTTTGAAACGGCGAGTGGTTGAAAGGAACTCAGTGCATGCAAAGGTTGGAGAGGCAGAAATCCTCATAACTTTCCGAAGTATTTAGATGTGAATTTTTGATGACAAGACATACAAGGCAGTCGGTCAAGTGATTTAAAAAAAGAGTTCGGATAGTTAATCGATTATTGATTTCCAGTACTGATACATAGGCTTCTTTTTGCATAGAACTCCAGGGTAATACCACTGCCTGTCACCGCGTGAGATTGGGTTCAATTCGCATCCGGGATGGGCGCTTACAGATTGGGAGGGCTAAGAGGCCAGAAACCCGCATTCGATTCCAGACTGATGTGACTGACTGTGTGGAATTTGCACGCTCCTTTTCTCTCTCTTCCGTGTGGGTTTCCTCTGATTGCTCCGATTCTTTCTCACTGTCCAAAGGTGTGCACGTCAGGTAGATGGCAAACAAAACCTGAATGGACTGTATAATCAAAGACAAAGTCAAAGTCAAAAGTGGGAATTGCAGCTCAGGGAAAACAGAATGACCATTTGGGGTCAACATTCCTTGGAACAGTTTTTGATTTGCAATGTTAACTCTGATTTCTCTCCACCGATGCTGCCTGACCCGCTGAGCTTTTGAAAATATTTCTTTCTTTGTAGCTGGATCAATGATGCGGGTTTAGAAAGATCGGCAGGGGAGTGTGAATCTCTTCGGCGGCACAGAGCAGACTCAATTGGCCAAATGGTTTCTGTCTGCATTGTGTCTAATTCCATCAACTCTGATTCTATAAGTTTTGTCCTTTTTTTAGGCTTTGGTATTTCACATCTCCCCTGAAATGTGGTTTGCAGAACAGGACAATCGCCAAACCGTTACCACCCGCTGCCTGGAAGAGGAACGCCTCATATTCTGCCTTGGGACCCTGTAACAATACGGGATAAATCATCTTCAATTCCCCTTCCCCCACATTATCACAGTCCGAAGCATCCAACTCAGCACCACCCTCCGGACCTATTAATCTTTTCCCCCTCTGAGTTATCACATTCTCCCCCGCCTCCATCCAATTATCACTTTCCCAGCTACCTTCCCCCCAACCCCAACTTCCGCCCATTTATCTCTCTGCCCCCCCAACACGTCTCATTCCTGTTGAAAGGCTTATGCCAGAAGCGTCGGTTCTCCTGCTCCTCGGATGCTGCCTGACCTGCTGTACTTTTCTCGCACGACAATCTCGTCATGGCGAAGATAAATTAGCTTAGCTCAGGCTCTTTATCTGAGAGCGGAGAAGAGTGAGTGAGGAAGAGATGGAGGTGTACATTAAGGGGATAGATACATGTTATAGGAATAAATTTGTTATGGGAAGTGTTTACAAACATAGATCTATGTTAAACGCAAGGGGGAGGATAATCAGAGGAGATATAAGAAGAACATTTTCATTCTGAGAGTGTTGTATCATTAGAACTCACTATTTGAACGAGTGGTAAAGCTATGAGTCATCAAAACACTTCAGGAGTACTTAGCCGAATACTTGAGAAGCTAGAGCACACATGGATAAGGACCAGATACTGGAAAGTGGGACGAAGACGAACAGCTATCTGATCAAATGTCCGAACACCGTACGGAAAGTACGGAGCATGAAAGCATGGGAAGGGTAAAAGCATGGATACTACTGTCGATCTGTTACAAGGGGTCTGTGGAATGCTACACGAGTCAAAAGGTCACTGTGGCTGGATGGGATAAGCATAGTGGAATGCTCCTCCACCAATTAGCAGAGTCAAACTGGGGCTGAACGGATACTGTGACAGGCTGAGATCATAGCAATTAGTAACGTCAACCTTGCCAGCTAAATATCATCATTGCAGGTTGGGACAAGTCGTCACAATAAATATTTAGGACTTGACTTTAAATATTTAATTGATAGTTGCGTCAGCCTGCTTGAAACCTTTGTAGCAGAAAAAAAGACATTAAATATCTAATCAGCTGGGGAAAGGAAAACATTGTGGTAGATGGGGTAGCTAAAAATCTAATCATGACAAGTTAGTCTGGGCTGGAAGATCACTGCAGCAGATGTGGCAGTAAAATACATAATCGTGACAATAGAAAAACCCTATTGGCAGAAGTAGAGCGATAATGGTTTATTGTATACCTGGAGTGAAATAATTCTGACGAACACAGTTGGGCATCCTGGTAAGCTAATAGAAATATAATTAAAGAAAGGGTATAAAGAGCCACGGATCCTGAGTTTCGGGGTCGTTCAAGAATTTGCTTTCTGTGTGGCACGGCTTTTTGTCTGCTCATAAAAGATCTACTCCTTGAAGAACTCTCCGCATCTCCTGGAGATTTATTACATTTTCTCCACGACAACCACAACTTTGGGTCCAGTAAAATTATGGCTAGCGCGGCTCGGTGGTGCAATGAAAAGCGCGTTAGATTTCTACAGCATTGTTAACATTGCTATACAAAGTTTGTTGTTTTGGGTTTCACCAGAATCGGCGTTCAGATATCAGCTGAATCAATTATTATTCTTTTGATTCATCGTTAATTCCCGTCGTCTGGGGTTCTTGAAATTGCTGTTTACCACAGAAATTTCCTGACCTCCTTGTTGGTGAGTTTCAACGGAATCATATCAATTGAAGCATGATCAGACCAGAATCAACTGCTAACCCACGAAACCTACAAAATTCGTGCAGAAACCCACTGTCTCTAAACGCATATTCCAGTCCAATAGTTTCACAGGCATTATCGATTGCTTAAATGTCTTTCTCCCTTTGGGCGACAGGCTGTTGTGGATGGACCGGGGAAAGATATTGATGTATTTGGTTAGTCATGACAATGTCAAATGGTGGGGTAGGACCGGTGTTTGGAATAGCGTCCTCCTGTTCCTCTCTGTCAGTGCTGTTTCTGACAGAGGGTTTTCAACAATAACATATTGAAATGTGAATCTACACCCACAGAGTATCAAGGTCCTCCCATTTACCCAACCGCTCTCACAGCCAGAATGGAGAGCTCCTATTGCAGCTTTCGATCAGACAATCTAGGATTCACCCAGGCGCTCTGTCAGACTGCATGCTCCTTCACACAGGTTTCTCACTGAACACATAGAGCAAGCAAACGTGGGGATTCAGGGACAGATTACCCCTCTGATTTGCTGCACTTCTGGACACGAAGACGTACATGAATTTCTGCCATTCTGAGTCTTCCTGTGCATTCTTCCGACTTTACAATTTAAACTGGAATTGAATGTATTCTTGCGTCACACTCCTACATCCTCGGTATTCATGGAAACCGTGAAACGTGTTCATGGATGTAGGAATGGTGGAGATTATTGCTAAATGCAGTGTGTTTCATGTGACCAGTATGAACTTTTAGAAGGAAGTTGCGAAGTTTTATCGATTCGAATTGAAGCCGATCGAAGGAAAGGTCTGGCGACAGCGGCAATGTAACATTGTCTGTAAACAACGCAGGAACCAACGGAAACCCATTTTTCAATGAAGTCTATTTTGCATATTTTTACGTGTCCCCTTCCTGAGCCTGATGCTTCAATAATCACAGGTCCATGTCAGTTTCACCTTGTCTGCGTTAGCATTAATTTCAGAACCACAGCAAAAGTAGGGCAGTTGAGTTAAAGTTCCTAGGACATGTGACCAGCTTGCTTGTCTGCAGCTTCAGTCACGCAATTGTTTAGCGCCTGCTACTTAAAGGTGCGTAAAATGCAACGGTTGTGAGTTGAATGCTTATCTAAAGATGCTGTTACTGACATTGACAAGGGATTATTAGGGCATCATACGCAGTTGAAATCAATATTGAGTAAAGTAGCATTTATTTGAAAACTCCAGTTTCACATTTCTGTCAATTATTATCTGCAAAGCTACAGATATTCCCCAGTTGAATATCCATCTGTGGATAGGGAAACAGAGGTGAAATTTTAGCTTAATGACTTTTCTCAAATCGCTCAGCCTGCACTGGATTACATTCTGGGAAAGTCTAATTAACTCATTTCATATCATTCCATTTCCTGCAAACACGCAGTTCATTATCCAATCGAAAGTATTAGATTTATCTCTTTGGGGAGTTTGAATGTTGTCAGTAACTCTGACAAAGGCATAACAAGTAGGTTTGCTGTTGGGAGGAGCAGAGGGTGCAAACTTGAATAAGGTCGACTCTTGTCACCGGGGTCTTTAAGCGGAGATAAGTGAGTATTAAATGGACTCACTCGCCTTTCGAGTGATTGTGACCAAATGTTCAAGGCAACAAATGGCAATGATAATGATGTTTTCCATCTACAGGCCAAATCTTACTCACTAGAGGCACCATAGTATTACAGATCAGGAGAGCAGAGTAGATGATGATCCTTATGCAAACCTGAGACAGTGAGAGAATTACTCCCATGCTGTTGGTCTCACTTTTCACATAACTAGTTAGTCAGTGGACTGAGCTAACAGACTTCCATTCAATGCAGAAATAAACCAAACAGCTCAGTGTATTTACAATATATAATATTTCATGTAGAATAAACTGCAACACCTATCAACGCCAGCAGCTCTTCTTATACGTAGCATTTTCAAATGCAGGTATTATGCAATTTCTTTCCGATGAATGTTATCCACTTCAAGAGTATGTCCCTTTTGCCTCGCCATCCAGGCAGCCCAGAATCTCTATCGTTGTTAAATTCACTCCTTGTGTGTCTGCACGCGACCTTTGAACTATAATGAAATCAGCTCCTAAAATGTTTTTATTTCTGAAAATTCATCTCCGATTTCAATAATTCTCAGAATAAAAAAGAAAAATCTGCTCCAACCATCTTCATCATTCCCCGTTGGTTTTGAAACTCCACCCTTTAGTTTCCATTCACTTAAACGAAGGAAGTTCCCTCAGATTTACTCTTACCAACGTCACATTAGCTGGATCACCTCCCTTCAGACACAACGAAGTCTTTCCTGATTTCTCCCGCATGGTTCTTTATCTGTCCCACCTTCCCATTAAATCTGCTCTTTCCTTTTCTAGTGGTGTTATCTCAAAGAAACCGTCATGTCTGTCTTTTTTATCGACTTTGTATCAAGTGAACACTGACCGTGTCCTTCCTAACGTCTTTATATTCCAGTAAACTCTACCGTGTCTTTCACCATGCCTTTATATCCCAGTAAATTTCATCCTGAGAAAGGATGCTGGGTCCAATTCAAAGCATGAAAACTCACCACTAAGCTGTGCAATCTTATTACCGTCACAGGAAAGGTGGAAGTAATTTCAGTTACAGCTGAATCGATTGGCTGCAGCAGCATCGGGTCAAATCCCAGTCAGATACATGACTGTTGTTCTTATATTTATTTCTTCTCTACGTGTGCTGAGTAACACAGTGAGGGATCAATTACTGTTGTCAGACATACATGTAGGGGCCTATTAAATACTGAAGCTGTGAGATGCGAACAGTTTTTATTAACATAGACCATTCGAATCTCAGGCTCAGGAATTTGACAGAGAGCGAATTTGAGCAAAAGTTGAGCCGGGTGTTTACCCCATGACGTAACACGAGTTTCTGCGGTTGCTTTGTTGTTCACCTCATTTGTGTGTTTTGCATCATTGAGGATTTTGAAGTTGTCCCCTCTATACAAAAGGCCCGTACTTTTGCAACATTGTACAAAAGATGCAGTACAAGAATAGCCGATGCTGATTCAACGAGGTAAAAACAATGACTGCAGATGCTGGAAACCAGATTCTGGATTAGTGGTGCTGGAAGAACACAGCAGTTCAGGCAACATCCAAGTAGCTTCGAAATCGACATTTTGGGCAAAAGTCCTTCATCAGGAATAAAGGAATGAAGGGCTTTTGCCCGAAACGTCGATTTCGAAGCTACTTGGATGCTGCCTGAACTGCTGTGCTCTTCCAGCACCACTAATTCCGATGCTGATTCAGTCTACTTATCCAAATATTGACCCCTGGAAACAGGACTGTGCACTCTCCTCGACTCTGGAAAACAACTTCATCACAGATAATGTTACATTCCCGCTCTCATGGCTCTTTTCATTCCATCGGCTTCTGTTTTGCTTGGAATCGGATTCAATACATCTTGTCACTGTGTCATTTCTTTCCATGTGGTCAGATCTTGTGAACAGTGGGATTGTATATGCTGGAATCAGTCGAGGCTGTCCGCTCTCCCACATCCAATTTATCCCCAGGTTGTGTTAAGATGATGATCTAAATCGCGTCCTTCTCTTTCCTGTCACTCTGGGATGATGTGAGCTGTGAAATCTATGATCTGAACTGAAGGCAACGTGGAAATCACATCAGCTGCGTGAGCGACAGGATTTGGTGCATTAATATCCCATGCTAATTCAGACAGCAGAAGCCTCCCCGTGACTTCGAGAAGCACAGACACTGTTCCTGAATAATGGGGAGAGATTCACTCTTTGCTCACAGTTCTGCATTTTCTATCTGTCTCAGATCGCATTATTTGGACAAGGGTTCCCAAAAGAAGATGATTTCTTGTGCATGCACGATCTCACTTTTCTACACCTTTCCAGAATTTCTATACTTCCCACTCCCAGCTGACCCCTACTCCGCTGTACAAACCCGTGTTTAATGAGGGAGCTGAAGACCGCGTTCAAGCTGTTCTCCACCAACACTACGTGACAATGGCAGCTGAGTTCGTCCAGTTCTCAATGAAGACCGCCCTGTTCCGGGAAAGCAGCTAGCACAGCCTCCTGGGAGAAGCGAGTCAGAATGGAAAGGAGCTGTTATGAAAACTCGGTGCTTCTTTCACTCTGAAACAGCAGAAATAGCAAAAAAAAATCACCTGGTTTATGATTACCAAGTCTGGCGCCGTTCTCGCTTGTTTGTCTCGGGTGTGATATTGCCTCAGTCAGGTGACATACGTGTGAGAGGTCTCGGGTTCACCTTGCAGATGAGCCTTGGAATTTTGCACACTACTTCATTTTTGACTGAGAAGATATGATTTCGATGAGATCTAGTTCAGATAAAGATTCCAAAGCTTGAAACCATACACAAGCAAGTTCAAAAACCGTTTCTTCTCGGCCGGTGCTGCTCTGAGAAATGAATTGTCTAACTTGAAATAATGCTGATCTTGCCAATTTGGATTTTGCTGAGCGCACGTATTATACTAAGTAACCTGAATTCCCGAGTCTGGTCAAATTTTGCTTTTCTCACGCTGTGATCTGCATGTCCTTGATTACTCTGATCCGCCTTTACCTTTCGCAAACAACGCTTTCCACTGTACTTAGGTACATGTGACAATCAATCAATCAAAACACAGTCATTTCCTCATTGCGTGGAGCCAGCAGAGCGAAGGTGGGCTGCATGGACTCTGTCTGCAGTGTGGCACATTTTGTGATCCTGATTAAAATTACAATTAAAACAGCAGCATTGGGGAAGTTACACAGTAGTTATATTGACGCAGCCGGGACACATCTGTGAAACAGCGTATCACACAATAACAGTGAAGATCTTTTGACGTCATCCTCGTAGGGACATGCTACAAAAACCTGAAGACTGCGTGAAACTGCTGTGGTCAGCGATAACAGAGCGGCCCAGAGGGATCGAGGTGGGCGCATAATCCAGAAATTAATGAATGAAAAGCATCCTCTGCTCGATTACAATTCCAGCTTTCAGTGCATGTACTGCCACTGCCAGTATTTTGCTATAACAGTGCTCCGTTCTTCGTATTACATATTGATGTGCCTTTTGCGTCCTTATACTGAATGGTATCTGAAATAGATAGACCCGCCACATTTATACATTTGAGGAAACACACGTTTGAAGTTATGAAAGATTTTTTTGCTGTTCTCCATCGGTCTGTTATGACCTGATTTGCAAAGTCACTTGCCTGAGCTGGGAATACACTGGCGAAGTTGAGAGAAATCAGTTGTGGCGTGGACCGTGCACATGACGCCTTGCAGTTATTCCCCACACTGTGTCACACAGCAGGGTTCTCCGGTGAAATGAACAGCCGTGAATGACATGTGGTTCAGTCTGTTGGAGACAGCATTTCCAGACAGACACAGTTCCCTATTATTAGGACAAGCAGCACTGATGATGAATAACCTCAGAGAGAAGCAAGCGATAGAGATTTGCCGTGGACTCGATGGGCTGAACGGCTTCTGTCGGCACGTGAATGGCGTCACACGTCTCTGCCGTCCCTCTGTCTGGCTCTGACAGAGTGGCTGAGGGTGAAATAATGGCTCGCTTTTAATCCTCCCTTCTGCTTTGGACTGTCTGCAGCCCCGCAGCTCCTGGTTGTGGGGATGGTTCTCAGTGAGTGAGGGTTTCATTCGGAGTCACTTCATCTGGGACAGTTGGGACTCAGATCTTAACTGATGCCTGATTGCAGCAAAGAAACCGACTCCTGTGAAACAAAAGCCTTTCTGCTGGATTGTTCTGTGAAGATTGATTCTGAACATCAAATGGGCAGCACAAAAATGCACTTATTTGAATTTTACTGAGGGAAGAGAGTCCACAGCCCATTTCTCTCTTTCCCACCAGCTCAGCACGTTTTTCTCTCTCTCAAATAAATGATATTTGGAGGAAGTTCGCAATCAAAGTTTCTAAGTTCCAGCGGCGCTCTTGCACCTGGCTGTGCCCGTGAGAGGAAGCTTCAGAGCATATCCGCACTTACATCCCGTCATAATGCCTGCAAGTGGAGGGAAATGGCTGAATACTCTGCCAATAGAGACAGCTCAGTCCACGGGGATGGGATAAACAGCACCGTCCCGCGTGGGGACATTCTGCAGATCAGACACAGTCCACTTTATCATTCAGATCATACCGGAGTGAGTGCGCTCGAGAAGGCCAATCGGTCACTCGTACCTGTGCCAACTCGGGAGTTGCAAAAGATTGGTGAAAGTGGAAAGTGGATTTGTTCATGTTTCAAGTGTTTCCGTGAAGCTGGAAGCAGAAGAAGATAGACAGTGAAGCGATTGAGATCTGACTAAAGGAGCAGCAAATAAGTTGGATAGCGCAGAGGAGAGCTTTGAAGTATTGAGTTCTGGTTAATGGGACGATCATGCTTTTACGAGGCCACGCTGCTACAGAAGAAACTATGTCAGTGTCTCTCAGCATTGTGATGTCACAGGCAAAAGACGCCGTTCCACTGCAGGGAATTCCTTTTTCCAATGTGAGGGCTGTCCATATGTAAAGGTATAGCTTATATATCGAATCCTTTCACATAAATAATTCCACTGCACCTCAGTGTGTTGTATTGTCTCCTTTCCACTTTACCTGTCATTGTGCTTATACTGAAGTTGATTTTCTCCTTGTGCGAGTCTTTTACAATCTGGGTGATGTGATGCAGTTGTACTGACCCATTTTCTGGCAGAATTTTCCACTTCACTTCAGCCCGCCCTAACTTCGTTATCTGATACTATTCCAGTTGTTTAGGTGTTAAGTGCTCATCCCAGATCCAGCCTGCCCTCACCTAAAATAAATGGAAAAATCAGTTACAGTGTGATCACTGATATCGAAGGATATCCTCATTCCAAGGTCATTGATAATTCCAAGGATAAAGTTAGGGCTGCAGATGCTGGAGATCAGTGTGATGCTGGAAAAGCACAGCAGATCAGGTAGCATCCGAGGAGCAGGAGAATTCAAGTTTCAGGCTTAAGCCCTTCATCAGGAATAAGGCTTGTGAGTCGGTGCTGAGAGATAAATGGAAGTGGTGTGTGGTTGAGGGGAAATAGCTGGAAAGCAATAGATGGATGAATAGAAGGGAGAATATAAGAGGTCAGAAGTGGCAGTGATGGAATGGGTCGAGAGGGCGGTGGCGAGTTGAAGGCTTATGCTTGGGGGAAATGAGGAAACTGTTCGAATTCACATTTATCCCGCGTGGTGTAAGGGTCCCAAGCCGGAATGTGTGGCATTCCTCCTCCAGGCGTTGGGTGGGTAACGGTTTATCCGTGGCGGAGGTCCAGTACCTGCGAGCCTTTGATTGGGGAGGAGGGGGAGTTGAAGTGTTCAGCCACGGGACGCTGAAGTTGGTGGGTGCGGGTGTCCCAGAGATGTTCTCTGAAATGATCTGCAAGAAGGTATCCTGTCTCCCTGATGTAGAGAAGAACACACTGGGTGCAACGGATGCAGTAGATGACATTGGTATTTGTACAGGTGAATTTCCAACGGATGTGGAACGATCCCTTCGGGACTTGGTTGGAGATGAGAGTTGTGTGGGTGCTAGTTTCACCCTCACTTTGGTGGCAGTCAAAGGTGCCATGAGAAGGTTATGTGCTGGTGGGGGGAAGTGTCTTCCTCAAGAGGGGGTCGTGGAGGGAGTGGTCTTTCTGGAGTGCTGGCAGAGCTGGGTAGCGAAATATATCTCCGGTGGTGGCGTCTGTTTGGAGGTGGCATCAGTGGCAGAATATGATGCGTTTTATGCGGAGGTTGGTGGGGTGGAAGGTGAGCACCAGGAAGTTCTTTTCTTGTTGCGTTGACAGGCATGGGGTTCAAGGGTGGTGGTGCGTGAAGTGGAGGTGATGCACTGGAGGGCATTGTCAACTAACGTGGAAAGGAAATTTGTGACCGTGGAGGAAGGAGACCAACTGGGTCTTTCTGAGGTGCAATTGGTCATCCGGGGGAACAGATGTGGTGTAAGCGGAGGAATTGGGAATAAGGAATGTCGTTTTTACACGAGATAGAGTTGGAGGAGATGTAGTCTAGATACCTTTGGGAGTCGGTGGGCTTGCAGTATATGTCTTTAATTAGTCAGTCGCCAGAGACGGTGATGGAGAGGTCGAGGAAGGCGAAGGAAGTTGCCAAGATGATCCAGATAAATTTGAGGTTGGTGTGGAAGGTTTTGGTAAAGTTGGTGAGCTATTGAACCTCTTCGTTGGAGCACCAAGTGGCGCCAATACATTCATCAATGTAACGTAGGAATAGGTGTAGGATGGTGCCTGTGTAACTGTGAAAGATGGACAGTTACGCTTATCTGACAAACACGCAGGCATAGCTAGGTCCTATGTGGGTGCCCATGACTACCAGTGTCGATGGAGGAAGTGGGAGATTTGGAAAGTGAAGTTGTTGATTGTGAGGACCAGTTCAGTCAAGTGGGTGAGGATGTTGGTGGAAGGGTACCTGTTGGGATGGTGTGAGATTAAGAAATGGAAGGCTTGCAGACTTCTGTCATGGTAGATGGATTTGTACAGGGACTGGATGACCATGGTGAATATCGCGTGTTGAGGGCCAGGGAAATGAAATTCCTGAAGGAGGTGAAGTGCATAGGGGTGTCACGAATGTAAGTGGGCATTTCCAGAACTGGGGAGAGAGGATTGTGTCGAGGTAGAAAGAGATTATTCGGATGGTACAGGTGCAGGATAAGACAATAGGTCGACTGGGGCAGTCAGGTTTTTGAATCTTAGGAAGGAGGTAGAATTGTGGAGTGCGCAGCTCCCGGACAATGAGGTTGAAGGTTGTGGATGGGAGATGCCCAGAGGTGATAAGATTGTGGATGGTCTGGGAGATGATGGTTTGGTGAGGGGAGGAGAGTTTGTGATCGTGGTCTGTAGGAGGAGGTGCCTGCGAGTTGGCACCTGGCTTCAGCTTTGTTCCTCTGCCCGACTCACAAGTCTAATTCCTGATGAATGGCTTATACCTAAATCGTCCATTCTCCTGCTCCTCAGATGTTGCCTGACCTGCTGTCCTTTTCCAGTACAACACTCTCCACTCATTCATTATTACTGTCTCATTTCACTACCAGGTCCACGCTGTTTGTTTGATTCTACTGAGCACTGTTCTCAAGGACTGTGACAAAATCTGCCAATCTGAAACAAAAACAGAAATTGCTGTAAAATCACAGGTGTGCTGGCAGCATCTGTGCAGATGAATCACAGTTAACGTTTCACATCCATTGGGTCCGTCTCTCCACAGATGCTGCCAGACGTCCTGAAATATTCCAGCAACGTCTGTTTTTGTTTGATTTTCAACATCAGCAATTTTTTCGTTTTTGTTTTCTTGTTTTCTGCCAAATATGTTTTGGCTAAAGATTATATTAAATGTTTTAAATATGACTGTGATGGAACGGCCAGATTCACCAGCCGGCTCCTTTTATTTGGTTCACGTGACCAATGCCTTTCCACTTGGTCACCGCGCCCTACAGCTGCACTGCATTTAAATTGACAAAATTGTGGCATTCTCTCGGATTGGTAATCAGGAGCGAGATTGATTGAAATTATTGAAAACTTAAGATAAACTGATAAAATACGGGATATAAAACGGGAAAATGAAAGGCAAAGAGAGAACGGCGAATGACAATTTTTGACAAAACTGAAATACAATTGCTCAAGAATCAGAAAGTGTTTTCATTCACAAACATACCATAATATGGAATGTAATTTTTGGGACAACCAATGCAAGTAGATCTTAGCAATATCTTAGTTTTAAAGTCTTGCTGCAACTGTTTCGGTTATAATGAACGCACACATGGGATTCAGTGCTGTAATGATCTCCTAAAATGGAAAAGGATATCCTTGCCTTCCAGGATACGTGGGGAATGTTCACTGATTCATCCCAATAATGGCAGGACTGTCGTCTGGATGCGTATGAGTAAAATCTTTTAATGTTCCATGGAGCTTCGAATGAGTGGTGAAGGGAATGTCTCCATTCACAAATTAATCATTCAGTAGAATTCAGTATAGGGACCGAAGAAATGATGAACAAATTGAATAAGAACATGGACATACGATACACAATAGGTACGACCATTACTATATGAAAACTGTTGATTTCAGATCCACGGTGGCCTTTGGTGATAGCATTTACTGTCCAGAACCAGTCTGCACTGGAATGACGGGAGACACACTATGAAGTATTTGAACTTCAGTCACCTTTAGAAATAGCTGAGACTGACTCAGGACACGGGGATATGGAGATGTTGGCCTTACAAACCTTTCAGACATTCCGTGGAAGAATAAAGGAAGTGAGAGATAATTTTCGTCTCCATGGAGACGATGTTCATGAACTGGATAGATAGTAATTAACCTTATTGGAGTTTATAAATAGAGACGTCGTATTTAAAAAGCAAAGAGTTCATAGTGTAACTGTAAAATCTTTATGTCACACTCAGTGGAAGCATTGTGTGTAATCCTTATCCTCATTCTCCACCAAAAGCATGTAAAGAAGTGAGAAAGGGCACAGACGCGGTTTCCTGGATAGCAAGATATTAGAAAGCCAAGTGACGTTGTTTACTAAGACATAAGAATATCAGAAAAGACACAACCGGTTTCATCGGGATGATAGAAAGAATGACGGAGTTTATTCACGAGATTTGGAAATGCTGGAGCAAAAACACGCAAGTTTGATGTCAACAAATGAGATTTTCACATAACACGAGGTTTGAATGAGTAAATCGGGGAAAGTCCCTCTTTCGAGTGAATCAATAACTATCGTTTGAGCTTGAAAACCATTAGGAAATGATTAAGAAAAGTTTGGATGAGAGTTTCTTCCACTCAATAGAGTTATTTAAATCGTGAACGACTTTACAGAAGTAAAACGTAGAAGCTGACTTCAGAGTGGTTTAAAAGGTACACGAACAAACGAACAAGGAGAGAATTTACCACTGAGTGAAAGTCAGTATGGTTGCGTAACAATTTCGAATTTGTTGACTAGAGACACAAAGATATTTCATGAACACGTACAACTGAATAAGACTGAGTATGACAAGTTCATGGATTGGTAAGGTGTGGCGTATTATTCAAGGTGAAACTCGGTAAATGGAGCTGATGTCCTAAAATAACTGCATACAGAAGTTATATCCTAATGACTAGGAATTGAATCGTCACTTGGAGATGCAACACCTACTTTAAAGATTTGACCACATTCACATCATGTTATGTACATTTCGTACATTCTTAACTCCACCCAAGAAATCCACCAAGGAGAATGGGTCCTTTTGTATTGTTAACCCTCTGTACTTCTCTGCAGCACGCCAGTTAAGATAAAATATGCTCACACCAAAATTCAGTTCAATACAATTTTCAAACGGTCCTATGTGATTTCTGTTTTTATTATTGCAACAACCTTTGTGAGTTTGTAACAAACTGTGTAACATGAAACCAGTTCAACATCTATTTTCCCAGAATTTAAAGCAGTGCACATGGGAAACGTTATCCATCTGGTGAAAAATCACCTTCGGCTCTCTCTCCACATATGTTTCTTCACGTTTTAGATACTTGCAGTATGTTTGTTGATCAAGGAGTCATTATCCATAAGAGGTTGATTCTCAATCCACAAACACGGGTATTTTCCCATAAACTTGGCTTTGCTCAATATCACCTTCTGTCCGTACCCCTCAACACGACGACAAATTAAAGCTGCTCCATGTGAGGCTCAAACATAAAACTTCGGCACAGCACAGCCCACTATACTGGAACAGAGATACCGTGTACTAGTCACCTTCAGCACAGGAGCAACACATTAATGCTTACCTCCACATTCCTGGGTTTACCTTAACGTTTGGGAAACCGAGTTTCTCTGATTCCATGGCTAGTAAACGGGGATAATATGATCATCTTAACCAGTGGTTCTGTCCCCGAGTGAGGAAAGTGGTGAGGTACTCATTGTAAAGATGGATAGATTGATGAAATGTACAATTCCACCTTTTGCCTTCATTAACTCATGAGCTTTTTATTTTGTTTTGCATCTGTAGAAATCTTAAAATCTTCATCTTGAACAGACTCAATGACAGATCTCCATTGTGTCTCTGGCATCAAATTTCATAGTGCAAACTCCCTCTGAATTCTTCCACCGCATTCCGCTGTTTGGGAAGTGTTCCTGTTGTGGGAAATGCACTTCCCCGTGTGTCACGTGCTGCTCCCAGTATGCGCTCTGGCACTGCACTCATTTTCCTTCTGACACTTTCTCACTGTGTTGCTGTGATCATACAGTGACTTGGTGTCGCACAGTGCAGGAACATGATACACATCAAGGTTTTTGCATTGTTGAGTTCAATTGTCAGTTTAGCCTTATTTTGGATTTTGAAATTGCCTGTTCTGTACACAAGTGCGTGTCAAAAACATCTGAGTGGAAGTTAGGTCTTCGGAATAATGACATTGAGCAATATGCACTCTCCTCCAGTCTGGAAAACAATTCCTCACAGGCAATTTAATAGACAATAGACAGCAGGTGCAGGAGTAGGCCATTCTGCCCTTCGAGCCAGCACCACCATTCATTATGATCATGGCTGAACATCCTCAATCTGCATCCTGTTCCTGCCTTATTCCCATAACCCTTGATTCCACTATCCTTAAGAGCTCTATCCAACTCTTTATTGAAAGAACACCTCCTGCTGTCTCGGGTTCTTCATTCCGTTGACTTCAAATTTCACAGAATTCAACTGACCTTGTTACATAGTCATTTCCTCATTTTTGTTCAGATCAATGTGTGCACAGTGTGACAGTGGGAGTGCACTTGCCCCACAACCCAGGGGTCAGACCATCATCTTGGAACCGTACTGTGTTATTTCTCATTTCACCAACATCAGGGAGAAATATCTGCTGCTCTGCATAATTTACGAAATTCAATTATGCATAAGGTCATAGCTTTTTGAGCATCTGTGACGAGGTGGCCGAGAGGTTAAGGCGATGGACTGCTAATCTATTGTGCTCTGCACGCGTGGGTTCGACTTCCACTCTCGTCGCTGTCATCAAAGGCTTCCAATCGTGCGGTTTTCAGCTGTCGCATTGAAACTGGAACTCCAATGGTCAGTTTATATGCTTTGTCGCGATTACCAAATCTCAAGGAATAGTTTGTGCCGTTTGACTAAACTGCATTGAAATGTAGTTTGCTTTGGGATAATGAAAAGAAATGCGATTTTCTTTTTCATTTCAAGCTGCTGTGAACGTTTTTTCGTATGAAAGACATCCAGGAAAATCAAATACCGAGAGCTGCGAAGTGCATGTTTATGCAAAGGGATTCTTAATGAACTTTTTGTCAGATGAAATCTGGAAGAAGTTGAGTAGAAGTAATTCATCATGGTGAGAAGAGCACAGCGAGACAGCACAAAATAATGGAGATATTTCAAAGGGGCAGGGTGTGGGTTTAGGGGCACTGAGAACTGGGTGTAAATGCACAGTGGAGAATTGCCGCTGTGGGTGCCGTGCATGGGCACGGAGAGACTTACACATTGGTCTCGCCCTCGCCCCTTGCTCTCGCCATTGATGAATGCTGGACATAAGGCACAGATAAACACAAGATGTGGGAAGCAAGCTCCTTCTCGTTATGCACACACTGGATGCATCACATTGAACTATGAACAACTGGAGAAATCAGCATGTTACCTATAGGGAGTGAAACAAAACTGTGGATCAATAACCGCAGATTCATGCAACATAAACATGAAAAATGATTTAAAATGTAGGGTGTAGGGTTGCTCACTGAGCTGTAACTTTGATATCCAGACGTTTCATTACTTGGCTAGGTAACATCATCATCAGTGGCGACCTCCAATTGAAGCAAAGCTGTTGTCTCCTGCTTTCTATTTATATTTTTCTCCTCGATGGGGTTCCTGGGGTTTGTGGTGATGTCATTTCCTGTTCGTTTTCTGAGGGGTTGATGGATGGCATCTAGATCTAAGTGTTTGTTTATGGCATTGTGGTTGAAGTGCCAGGCCTCTAGGAATTCTCTGGCATATCTTTGGTTAGCCTGTTCCAGGATAGATGTGTTGTCCCAGTCGAAATAGTGGTATTTTTAATCCATATGTAGGGCTACGAAGGAGAGAAGGTCGTGTCTTTTTGTGGCTAGCTGGTGTTCGTATATCCTGGTGGCTAACTTTCTTCCTGTTTGTCTTACATAGTGTTGGTGGCAGTCCTTGCATGGAACTTTGTAGATGACGTTGGTTTTGTCCATGGGTTGAACTGTGTCTTTTAAGTTAGCTTTTGTTTGAGAGTGTTGGTGGGTTTGTGTACTACGAGGATTCCGAGTGGTCTGAATAGTCTGGCTGTCATTTCTGAAACTTCTTCGATGTATGGTAAGGTGGTTAGGGTTTCTGGCTGTGTTTGGTCTGCTTGTCGTGGTTTGTTCTTGAGGAATCTGCGAACTGTATTTTTGAGTATCTGTTCTTCTCGAATACGTTGAATAGGTCGTTCTCCTCTGTTTTCCGAAGTTCGTCTGTGCTGCAGTGTGTGGTGGCTCGTTGGAATAGTGTTCTGATACAGCTTCGTTTGTGTGTGTTGGGATGGTTGCTGGTGTAGTTAAGTATTTGGTCAGTGTTTGTTGGTTTTCTGTATACATAGGTTTGTAGTTCTCCGTTGTCCTTTCTTTCTACTGTGACGTTCAGGAATGCGAGTTTGTTGTCGGTTTCTTCCTCCTTGGTGAACTTTATGCCTGTGAAGGTGTTGTTGATGATGTCAAATGTCTCTTCTATCTTGTTTTGTTTTGTGATGACAAAGGTGTCATCTACGTAGCGGACCCAGATTTTTGGTTTGATTGTTGGTCGGGGTGTTTGTTCTAGTCTTTGCATAACCGCCTCTGCTATGAATCCTGATAGCGGAGATCTCATGGGTGTGCTGTTGGTTTGTTTGTAGATATGTTGTTGAAAGTGAAGTGGGTGGTGAGGCACAGGTTCACTAGCTTCATGATGTTTTCGTTGGTAATGTGATTGATGGTTGTTGGTGCGTCTGTGATGGTCTCTTCTAAAAGTGTGGTAAATGTTTCCTTTGCCAGGTCGATGTTGATGAAGGTGAACAGTGCTGTTATGTAGAATGAGATCGTTGCTTCTTCTTCCTCTATTTTGGTGTTTTTGATGATTTTTCGGAACTCCTGGGTGGAGTGGATGGAGTGCTGTGACTCTTCTATGAGGTATTCAGTCTTGCGTGTAGTCCTTTGGCCCGTCTGTAAGTTGGTGTTCCGGGTAATGAGACTATGGGTCTGAGGGGGGCCTCCTGGTTTATGGAGTCTTGGTAGTCCGATTCGACTTGGGAAACACCTTGATCCTGGGACAGTCTAAGCAAAGACTTGCCAGAAAATTCCCAAAGGCCTGGCACTCCAACCACAACGCCATAAACAAGCACATAGATCTACATGCCATCTATCAACCCCGCAGAAAACAAACCGGAAATGACATCACCACAAACCGCAGGAACCCCATCCAGGAGAAAGATATAAATAGAAAGCAAGAGACAACAGCTTCCCCTCACATGGAGGTCGCCACTGATGGTGTTACCTAGCCAGGTAATGAAACGTCTGGATATCATACCTACAGCTCAGCGAGCAAACCTACATCTTAAACCTCAACCTGAGTTAGAAACCTTCACAATCCTTGCGATTTAAAGTGTCTATACGCATATCAGTAATAGACTTTTTGATATAATACCCGTCTGGTTGAAAGAAGAAGACACCACATTTCAAGATGGATGACAACGTTACCAGTGTTGTTTTGAAATTGAGATCTTTTTGATCATTTAACACAGTGAACAAGTTCATTTTAAATAATGCAAACTACATTCTCTCACCTGGAATAAAAGTGTGTTTTGAATACAAACATTGTCCTTGTTAACTCGCAGTTAATCAACATGAAAAATAGGATGTAATTTTTATTAAGCATACATCAATTAGCACCATTATCTTACTTCGGATGGACTGCAGTATGCACATGCGAAATAAGGTTTAAGAAAGAATGACTTTTGGAAATAATGATTTGGTGATGACTAAAAATAATATTCGGTTCTCATGATGTGGTTATTCCACCATTGGTCCAGTGGTGGGGATGTTCAGTGGGCAGTATTTCTATGATGGTATAGAAGTATGTGAGCTGCCAGGGATGGGATCTCCCACTTCATTTGGAGCAGCGTCTTTTGACGTGGACCAGAGAGCATTGTGACATCAGTCTGGGAGCTCCAACCACTCCTGGAACAGCTTCAGTTGACATGGAGCAGCAGGGAGCATTGGAACATCCGAATGCAAGATCTAACCATATTTGGAGCAGCTTCAGATGACATGAAGCAAGGAGCTTTGCGAGATCCGTCTGGGAGTTCCACTCTCACCTGGAGCAGCTTTTAATGACATGTAGCAGCAGGGAGCATTGGGACATCAGAGTGATACATCCAACCTCAACTAGACTGCTTCTATTGATATGGAGGAGGGAACATTGGGACATCAGACTGGGAGCTCCAATCTCACAAGGATCAGCGTTTAATGACATATAGCAGCTGGGAGCATTGGGACATCAGAGTGGTAGGTCTAGCCTGAGCTGCACCACTTCTACTAACATGGAGCAAGGAGCATTGGGACATCAGACTGGGAGCTCCAACCACACAAGGACCACCTTTTAGTGACATGTAACAGCTGGGAGCATTGGGACATCAGAGTGGTAGGTCTAAACTCAACTGCACCACTGGTAATGACATGGAACAGGGAGCATTGGGACATCAAACTGGGAGCTCCAACTTCAAGTAAAGCAGCTTCTATTGACATGGAGCAGCAAGGAGCATTGTAACGTCATGTTGGGAGCTCCAACATCACCTGGAGAAGCTTGTATTTACATGGAAGAGGAGGGAGCATTGGGATATTAGGCTGGGGGAAAGGATATTCAACTATTTTAATCTAAAGTAAAATATGTTTCGACACCTCATATGTTAATTGATTTATGAAGAATCTTCCCGGGAAAATAATTAATTCTTTAGATAGTAAAGACAAGTCCTGCAAATATTCAACTCAGGAAACGCATTGGTACAGAGAGAAATGGGAGTGATGCTTCATGTCTTTGTCTTTTCATTTCTGGCCGACTCTGCGCTGGATTACATCATCGGAAGGACGTTTTCACTCATTTCCTGCAAATTCGGACAGGTCATTAACGATATCTAAATATAAAAATTAATGGGAATATGCAATGTTATGATTAGGCTGGAGTTTACCTCAAATTATGGTGAAAACGCATCAAAGTCAGTTGCAATTTCTAAGATCGGCAGTGACCTCATTGATTGGCTGATCAGATTGTGAATGCTCGTTGTTTTGAGGCCAAATTGAAGTGAATCATGATGGTGATTATCTTTGTTCTTTGTTCACCTTGTGACTGTTACTGTTATTGCTCATGTCCTTGTTAACACCAGAGCTCTGCAGCGTGTAAAATCTCGGCTGTGCATCTGGCCATTGGTGCAACCATTCGAAGAGCTGGCTCCGGATCAGGCAGTTGTAAGTTCGACTTTTACTTTGCACAAGCGCATTGTGGAGATTCATCACAAATCCAACCTAATCACTTTTGTTATGCTGTTGTGGATAATATTTGAAATTTTCATCTCCACGAATGAAAGTTCTTTCACTGTCTTCGATCAGTTAAACATTACCAAGAGCTATCAGAGTAAAAATAACACAGCACCAGATTGTATCGAACAGAGTTATTTGGAAGCACCAGTGTTCCATGCACTGCTTCGTCATCAGGTGTTTGTCAACTGTTGGAATCTAAAATGGCTTTGTGTGATTATTAAATGTATCCACCCCAGTCCAACACCAACACCTCCAAGTCATGGGTACCGTCGACACCACGAACGGATCGGTTAAAGTCCAAATGATCTTCCAAAAGTTCGCGCATATTGACACACACACCAAGTTTCTGCAGAAAAACACCCACTTGATGAAGGAGCGGCTCTCCTAAAGCTAGTGCTTCCAAATAAACCTGCTGGACTCTGCCCTGATATTGTGTAATTTTTAACTTTGTCTACTCAACTCAAACACTGGCACTTCCATATCATAGACAACACCAGTCATGTCCCACTGTTGTCAGAGAAGGCAATCCTGGAATAGCCCAATACATTGCTCATGGGTACGTTTCGTTTTCAGAAACCAAAGCACTTAGTCGCTGCAGCTCCGATGGATGAAAAGCACAGAAAAGAAATAGCTGAGACTCAGTTTTGACATTATTTTGAAATTCTTTGGAAAGTGGAATCAGAGGAGAATGAAGGATTAACTGTCTGACTATGCAGAGAGAGGGAAGGCACTTTTCCCTTCTTTGATGAGCTGGGGTATTGACTGATCTCAGGCATGGAACAGATTCCTGGTAGAGCTGCGCTCTCTGCATCAGGAACAAGAAGTCCTGATTTCCTGAACGGTCATGAAACCCAGGGCACTCAGTTAAAGCGCTGAATACTAACCACTAGACCACCAGGGATGAGGGCAGAAGCAGGTGCACCGTTTCTTCATAACTCAGTTTTTGGAATTATGTCACTGCAGATATGTTTCCCCTCAAAAACGATTGAATTATCGAGTGTTTACAGCACAGAAATGGGTCCCTTCATCTCATTTCCCAGCACTTGGTCTGTAACATTGTAAGCTCTGACGTTTCACCTGAATACTAATTTCTCTGGTACGTTTTAATCTCGTAAAACGCAATAAGTGGGATTAAAGATTGAGATGGAAACTGAACCCCATTTTTACCCATAGACTGAAGCACGCAGACACATTTCCCCAAGTGTGACACAGGCCTCGGGAGAAAACAAGGAGAAAGTAAGATTTCATCGACTGGTCTGATGTTGTCCCGTTTCAGAGATCAACACCAATGTCTGGTTACAGCAAAGAAAGGAAGCATTCAGCCCCTCCCGTCCCAGTGTTCTTTGCCCATTGTTTCCCCATTACTCTGTAGTTTATACTGCCTCACCTCGTTCTTGCTGCCAAACTTGATCACTGCTCACGCCCGCTATTTCCTGTCCTGCCAAACGGTTTGCCTCAAGTTCTTGGAATGAAAAACAGGAATCGCCTATTTCAAGCACTTTTCTAGTTTACAAGGACAGTTTTATCACCACTGAGCAAGCACATTGCCAGCTCAGAGAGAAGGTCTCATCCTTTAGAAACTGAAATGCAAAGATGATTGGATAGCCTCAGTATTGTAAACCAACCAACAAGACCGGAATTGGGCCGAGGGGATCACGCACAGAAGGATGGGAGAATAGAATGGCGAATCTCATGGTGTCCAGGGTGATGTTAACAGAAATCTTCCCTGGTAGTATAGTGATGAGGATTCAGTGATTTCACTGTCATGGCTTGTTAAAGGGTAACGTGTCCAGTAATCAACATGAAATACTGCCTGATATTTTGAAGCAGAATGATGTTGTGCAGCAGAAGGAATCGTTTCCCTGCATGACCTAATAAGAGAGCTCAGAAGAGCCAGGAGCAGACATGAGAGCCAGGAGGATACATTAGAAGTTGTTGGCGGATAGGATCAGGGTTAACCCTAAGGCTTTCCATAGGTATGTCAGGAAGAAAAGAATGACGAGAGTTATATTAGGGCCAATCAAGAATAATAGTGGAAAGTTGTGTGTGGAGTCAGAGGAGACATGGGAAACATTAAATAAATATTTTTCCACAGTGTTCACTATATAAAATGAAAATGTTGGCGAGGAAGATACAGAGATACTTGCATCTCGACTCGAAGAGATTGAGGTTCACAGGGAAGAGGTATTAGAAATACTGTAGAGTGTAAAAATTGACAAGTCCTCTGGGCCAGATGGGATCTATCCTAGAATCCTCTGGGAAGCAAAGGAAGAGATTGCCGAGCCAGTGCCATTGATCCAGAAATCATCATTATCTACAGGAATAGGACTGGTGGATTGCAAATGTGGTTCCCTTGTTCAGGAAGGGTCGTAGAGACAACCCTGGTAATTACAGACCAGTGAGTCTCACTTCAGTTGTTGGTAAAGCGTTGGAAAAGATTATAAGAGATAGGATTTATAATCATCTAGAAAAGAATAATCTGGTCAGGGACAGTCAGCATGGTTTTGTAAAGGTCGTGCCTAACGAATCTTATGAGTTTTTTGACAAAGTGACCAAACAGGTAGATGAGAGTAAGCAGGTTGATGTTCTGTATATGGATTTCAGCAAGGTGTTCGATAAGATTCCCACAGTAGGCTATTATACAAAATGTGGAGGAATGGGATTGTGGGAGACATAGCAGTTTGAATCAGTAATTGGCTCGCTCAAAGAAAACAGAGTGTTGTAGTTGATGCAACATGTTCATCTTGGTGTCCAGTTACGAGCGGCATTCCGCAAGGGTCGATGTTGGGTCCAGGGCTATTCGTCATTTTTATAAATGACCTGGATGAGGGCTTAGAAGGTTGGGTTAGTAAATTTGCGGGCAACACTATGGTTGGTGGAGTTGTGGATCGTGACGAAGGATGTAGTAGGTTGCGGAGAGACATAGATAGGATGCAGAGCTGGGCTGAGAGGTGGCAAATTGAGTTTAATGTGGACAAGTGTGAGGTGATACACTTTGGACGGAGTAATCGGAATGCAAAGTACTGGGCTAATGGTAAGATTCTTGGGAGTGCAGATGAGCAGAGAGATCTCGGTGTCCATGTACACACATCCCTGAAAGTTGCCACTCAGATTGACAGGGTTGTTAAGAAGGAAAACAGTGTTTTGGCCTTTACTAATAGAGGGATTGAGTTCTGGAATCAGAAGGTTATGCTGCAGCTGTACAAAGATCTGGTACGGCCACATTTGAAGTATTGTCAACAGTTCTGGTCCCGCATTATAAGAAGGATGTTGTCGCTTTGGAAAGAGTGCAGAGGGGATTTTCTAGCCTGTTGCCTGGTATGGATGGAATGTATTATGAGGGAAGACTGAGGGCCTTGAGGCTGTCCTCGTTGGAGAGATGACTGAGAGGTGACTTAATAGAGACATACAAGATAATCAGAGGTTTAGATAGGGTGGACAGGGAGAGTTTTTTTCCAAGTTTGGGGACGGCAAACACGAGGGTCACAACTTTAAAGTGAGGGGAGAAAGGTATAAGACAGTTGTCAGAGGTAGTTTCTTTACTCAGAGAGTAGTTAGGACATGAAATGCTTTGCCTGTAACGGTGGTCGATTCGCCAAGATTAAGTGCATTTAAGTCGTCATTGGAGAGGCATATGGACGTACATGGAATAGTGTAATGGGATGGGCTTCAGATTAGTATGACAGGGCTGCGCAACATCGATGGTCGAAGGGCCTGTACTGCACTCTCATGTTCTATGTTCTATATGCTACAGTTCCAAATCAGCAATGTCATTGGCAATTGCCTGACGTTCAATCAGTTTAAAACAAGAACGGAGGGGTCGTCAGGAAAACGGAAGGGGAATAGTGGTTTGTGAGAGTTAACTACATGCCTCGTGCAGCCAGGTTCAATGTAGATAATGAATATCGGTTTTCCTGTTTAACTTGGTATACTGATCACTTCGGATCAATTACCCAATATTGTCTGCCCTTTGTGTGCTGTTCTTTGTACATTTCACCTCGCTTCAGTGCTCCGGGGCACCACGCTTTTTTTAAAATTTGGCACGTTTTACTCAGGTCTGTTTTGCAGCTTCATATTAAGGCCAACAATTTTAGGAACAAATACTCACCATTCAGACCACCAAGTCTGTTCCACTATTGAATGGTTTCATATCTGATCTGTTAACCTTGAACTGCACTTTCTTGCCTTTTGCCATAATGCTTGATGTCTTTGCTGTTTGAAGATCTACCGATCTCAGCCTCATTACACCTAATGACACTTCCTCAACAGCCTTCTGCTCCAAGAAAGTCCACTGATACGGAACTGTCTGAGAGAATAAATGCTTCTTCGTCTCTATTTTAATTGTGAGATCCGCATTCTAATACAAAGTTAAAAATCGCACAACACCAGGTCATAGTCCAACAAGTTTAATGGAAGCAATAGCGTTTGGAGAGCTGCTCCTTCATCAGGTGGTTGTGGAGTACACAGTGGTAAGGTACAGAATGTATAGCGAACGGTTACAGTGTAATGTCACTGAAATTATACATTGGAAAAATACCTTGATTGCTTGTTAAGTCTTCCATTTGTTAGAATGACTATGTTAGGTTCATTTCTTTCTTATGTAAATCGAAAAACTTTCTTTTCACAGTTACATTCTCAGGTGGGCTTTACCAATTAGTGTCAGCACAGATAATATGTTGAAGGTGCGAGTCCCTGTGTGCTGCGTCCATGCCATAATGTTTAGACTGACGCTCATCTAAACAAAAACCAACACTCTACAGGCAAGAATGCCTTAAGACATGGTACATTGGTGAAGCTGAGCAGAGGCTACAACAACGGAATCGGCGCTGCACATCAATCAACAGACAGGTGTCACCTTCCCAGTTGGAGAGCACTTCAGTGATCCAGGACATTCGACCTTTGATCTTCGGGTGACAATCCTACAAGGCGGTCTTCGGAACAGGCAGCAGCTAAAAGTGCCCCCGCAGACTGGTACCCATGGTCATTGGGTTCATGTCACAGTACAGGTGATCCTATTGCCCTATCTACAAACAGAGACCCTCCTACACGAGTGCGCACGCGTGAGCGCGCGCGCTCACACACACACACACACACGACTGTGTGGGGTGAATTTGTACTTACAGAGTTACATTGTACGTTGCTCAAAAACTGCATGACTCCATGTAAGTCTCTGGTAACTCATTTTTATAAATTAGAATCAGTCTAAATATTATGGAACAGACAGCAGCACAGGGGGGCAGACACCAGTTGTTAAACATCACCTGAGAATGAAACTTTAAAATAAAAAAGCTTTGCACTTTACATATGAAAGAAGTGAAGCTCACATGGTCATTCTAACAGATCGGAGACTTAGCAAACAATCAAGGTATTTTTCAATGCACAATTTCAGTTACGACACTATCCGAGTGAATCTCTCCTGCAACTCTCCCAGTGCGACTCATCCCTGGACAATTCTAGCAATGAGCCGAATGAACATATTTCTATTCTGTAACAGCATCGGGGGTGGCGCTGCAGCATTTATTGCCTTCCAGTTTGGAGTCACGTGGACGCCAGACCAGATAAGGACGGTTGTTTCCTTCCCTCAAGGACGTCAGTGAAACACATGGGTTTTTCATACAACGTATTCTTAATTCTAGGCATTTATTGCATTCACAAACTATCATCGTCGTGGCGTGGTGAGAATCCAACCCTTCTCCCCAGAATATTACCTGGCTTTGATGTGTTAACAATCCAGCGATAATACCACTAGGCTATCGCAGAAATCCCTCACGGGGGATCTTTTCCAATAGAGTCTCTTTTCCCCAATTATTCCTTATGCCCTTTTATTGAGCCTCACACTCCAATAATCTCTTGTCCATGTCAGTAAAAGCTGCTAAAAGTGAATTGATGTCACAGCCACGATATCCAAACGGATCGAATGATTTGAAGGTGCCAATGAAGAGATTGGGGCAACAGTGAGTGCAACGGCACAGACTGGATGGGATCAACGTGAAAGTGTATGTTAGATTGTGCAATGCCTCAGTCAAATGGGACGCGAGACGGAAAAGAGAGTTAGGGAGAGTGCGAGGGAGAGACATCTTCGAGAACTTTTGGGTTAAAATCCTGATACATGAAACGTAGAAATATCAGAGAACAAAATTCGATGGAAAACCGATCATCACCTCGGAGAATATTATCTTGTAAAAACGATTAATTTCTGACCGTGTTTCACCAAAAGTAAAACTTTGAGAGAACTGACTGCCATGATGTGGATTCTAGCCGAGGTCGCTGCAATCGCAACATAAAATTCGAACTACTAAACGGTTACAGCATTCCACATAGCACGCTTGCAAACTGTAACCTGTATGGTAGCAGAGGAAATGTCAGGAAGAATGTACAATATCAGGACATAGCGACAGGCATGTGGGAAAGCAGAATGAACCGAATCTTTAACTTTAGCGTCCCCAGAGACTGTGGAGATTCCATGAATGAGCGTACAGGAGAATGGGATTAATGAAACTCTCCAAACTCTTGGGAGATTGCAGAATATTGTTGAAACGTATGCTTCAATATCATTATATATGAACTTCGGCTACTTCATCACTTTGCCCACACAAGGCAGGACCAATTGCTGCATGAAATCACACATAATCCTAGTTCCAGAACCGGAATCAGAGAAACTGTATGAAGCATGCACGAAGATCCAATTGGAAACTGGGATGGAATGACAGGAGAGAGGCGCATGTATTTCCGAGGTTGGGACAGCTCCTGCTCAAAAGCGGGGCGGAAGGGAATACTTGCCCCCATTTATAATATTATGACCATAAACAGTACATGTTGCTGAGACAGCCGATTGGCGCATCCAAAGAGTGTGGAGACTTTAACTTTGGGGTGGCAAGGTTCGAAATTTCATTTTCCCATTTGGATCATTGGTTTTGACATTGGCATCTGCTTTTGTTCGCATCAGCTCAGAATCAGCTTCTTGTTCCCAATAAATACTGCAACCAGGAGAAGGTGGTGTTGTGGTTATATAATAAACTACTCATCCCTGGGGACTCACACACGGAACTGGTAATGTTAAAGTTTGATGAATAAAACCTGGAATGGAAGCCTGACCTCAGGAACAGAGAACATGACTTTAATTTCTTGCAATCCCATTCATGCATGTCACTTATATAGGGGATGCTACCATCTTTACCCAATCCTGCCTACTTGTGTCTCCAGGACCTGAAGCAAATAGCTGACCCTTAATCCGAGAATGACGACCGTGTGGGACACTATCCCTCTGAAGCACATCCTCTTCAGACCCACACTCCATACCTGTTCAGTCCCTTCATTTCCCATGGCTGATCCCAGTAACCTACACACCTTCAGACTGTGGGAGGAAACTCACACAAGCAAGAAGAGAATGTGCAAACTGAACACAGTCACACGACACTGGGATCGAATCCATATCTTTTGTGCAGAGAGGCAGCAGCGAATCAGGAAGAACAACAAATGCTGTCCTGACCAGCGACATCCACACCCTGTGGATATATCAGGAAGAATAAAAACACATTCACAACATGGACAACGGTACTTGCGTCTGCATGGACATGATTTGAACCAATCGTTCATCCTGAGTAGATACAAAGACAACGATATCACAGAGAAATCAGCGCAATGCCGGATTCAATTACCTGCTGAAGTGGAATCTCAACTACTCAGTCAAACTGGGGACAGGCTATTCAACAGTCCCGTGTGTGGGAAGGGCTCAATGAGCAGAAGAACCTCCACAGTAACCAACAAGCTTACATATCCCAGAAGGAGATCAATTAAACTGTCAATGCTGCTGTTAATCCCAACCAGCTGCCAGTTTCATAGCGTCAAAGTCATAGACTCACACAGCATGAAAACAGGCCTTTCTGTCCTACCAGGTCATACTGAACATAATGCCAAACTAGACGAGTCGCATCTGATGGCTCTTGCAACTGCTGAGGGTTAACAATGCCTTTGTGATATTATTACTGCATTGTTAATATGAATGTACAGATATAATTCTGTGGACACGGGTTCAAACCCTGGCAAGGCAGATGCTGGAATTTTATTTCAATAATTCCTGGAGTCTAATGATGATGTTGAATCAGTTGTTGTAGATCTGATTCACTAATGCCTCATAGGGAAGGAAACTCAAAGTTTGGGAGAAGATTTGTAGCTCGGGTGCTCGTTGTTGTGGTTTTGTTCGCCGACCTGGGAATTTGTCTTGCAAACGTTTCGTCCCCTGTCTAGGTGAGATCCTCAGTGCTTGGGAGCCTCCTGTGAAGCGCTTCTGTGCTGTTTCCTCCGGCATTTGTAGTGGCCTGTCTCTGCTGCTTCCGGTTGTCAGTTCGAGCTGACCGCTGTAGTGGCCGGTATATTGGGTCCAGGTCAATGTGTTTGTTGATAGAGTCTGTGGATGAGTGCCATGCCTCTAGGAATTCCCTGGCTGTTCTCTGTTTGGCTTGCCCTATAATGGTAGTGTTGTCCCAGTCGAATTCATGTTGCTTGTCGTCTGTGTCTGGCTGGTATGTGACTCCAGATCCATAATATCGTGGTTGATTCTGATCTTCCCTCTGTGCAATAAATTATGTACTAGGCATGAATGAATAGCTTTTGTTAATCCCACTGATACTTTCCAATTCATTTATCGGTCCAAATATCCTGTAAATATTACAAATGTACTTTCATTCATCACTGCCTCAGGAAGTGAATTGCACACATAAACCATCCTCTGTTAAAAAAGCCTCTCATGTCTAATTTTAAATCCCTCTTTTCAATTTAAACATTTTCCCTCTCGTATTGAAGTCCCCCCTCCTTGGAGAAAAGACAGTTACAGTTAACTCGAGCCGAACTCTCAATAATTTTTACATTTCTATCACGTCGCCTTTCAACCTCCAGTGCATAGAGAGAAAATATTCTCAGCCTATCCAACCTTTCGTTATAACACAAACCTTCCCCACTAGCCATACGCAGGTATACCTGTTCTAAACCTACTCCAGCTGAATAATTTCCTTGCTTTTACTGGGCGGCAAGAACTGGACACAGTATTCCAGAAGACGCATCACCCAATGTCCTATTCAACTTCAACATAACGTACCAACCCCTCCGCTCAAAGGACTGCGCAACGAAGGCGAGATGACATTTTTTAACCATTCTGTCTATATATGAAGCAAACTAAAATTAATTATGTACTTGCATTCCTGGCCTGTGTGTTCCATAGCACGATGCGACGCCCGATCATTAATTGTATAAGCCCTACTCTTATTTGATGTAGCAAAATGCAATACCTTCCATTTATCCAGATTGAACTTCATGTGACATTTTTCAGCCCAAAGACGCAATGGATTAAGATCCTTCTGGAATCTTAGATCACCTTCTTTATAGTCTCCAATTCTGCTGACCTCTGCAATCTTATGAACCATGGCTTCTATGAGTTCGATTGTTTTCTCGTATAGGTCAATGATTTATACTTATTTGTCGTGGCCATCATTTAGCAGTTTACAAATCAGGTAACAATTAGTCATGTCGTTAACCATGAGGAAGAAAGCCATAGACTGCAGGGAGATTGGAAACAATTGTCAAGAAAATGTGCTGAAAGGAATTCAATCCAGTGAAGTGGGTGATAATGAATTTGAGGACGTACAATGAGAAAAGTGTGAATACAGAGTGGTTTAAAGTAATAAAAGAGAAATTGGAGTAGATATTCACGAATGTTTGAAGGTGATTGGACAAGGGATTGTAGGGGGTAGTGTAATTTTTAAACGGTTAGCTGCCTTTTAGTCTTTTCTACCTCATAGTAAACACAAGCAGACACTCGAAACTGTTGCCGGACCTCCCCAACGTTTATATGAATGAAACAGTTGTAACAGCTTTCCTCGATAGTTGAGAGACCGCCCTTAACCACAGTTGTACAACATCATCCATATAAGGGAAGAACGGGAAGCTCAAACACTGATTGGCCAAGTGAATAACAAAATAATCGCAGGCACCAGAACCCAAATAAGGAAAACAGTGGGGAATCCTAGCACTCGTTGGTCAAGGCAGCAGTAGTAGACCCAGCCCACATATACATGTATATAATGCGTGGAGATTACTATGCTTGTGTGTGTGTACCTTTGGGAACAGCACCCGACTTTGCAAAGTTGAATGAAAAAGTTTTGGACAGACTCCTCCATGTCTTTGTTCCTGGGAAGGGAAATAAAAAGTGCTGTAGATGGGGCTGGATAGCCACTTATCTCGCACAATTGGGGACTCCTCCGGGATGAAATAATTATTGCGGGGGGGGGGGCGGGGGGGCAGTCTCTTCGGCTCACGGATCAAGCCTGATTACAACAAAGACGCGTCTAGTATACTTCTCACTGATCAGCTTGGTCCGTCGGCCGTCGGCCAAGAGAGGATGTGAACCGGCTCATTTAAAAATAATTTTGAATCCTGGAAAAGGAACACACGGACGAGTGCTGGGACGACCGGTTAGTGACTATACACGGGGGTACACACATTTAAAAAGGCCAGACAACTCCGTGCACGGATCAAGGTAAGAGATTCTTTTGTTCTTCCTTGTTGGCCGCGTGGTTTTGACGGTCATCTGTGAAAACGCTTTGGGCGTTTAAGACCAGGACTGAAGATAGACCACGGGAAATTGTGGTTTTCACGGTCATCTGTGAAAACGCTTTGGGCGTTTAAGACCAGGACCGAAGATAAACCATGGGAAATCAGACTTCTAAGGAAAAGTTAGGGAAGACTGCAAATGGGAAAGAAATACCCCCCGATAGTCCATTAGGTCGGAAGTTAAGTCTATGGACGGACAGTAGTAGAACGAAGGACTTAAAGAAAGAGACCATGATAAAATATTGTTGTTTTATATGGACCAAAGAACCTATCCGCGCCCCCTCGGTAGTTTGGCCCGAGTATGGGTCTGATGAAGACTGGGTGTGTCAAATCCTAAATGTATATGTTAACAGAAAACAACCGTTTGACCCAGAGGAGAGCAAATATGCCGCCGCCTGGTTGGCGGGAGACGGCGAGAGTCCCACACGTCTCTATCCTCTGATTCCCCAAACAGACCCGAGGAAGCCCCAGAAGTCTTGGGACATCCTCACTGACGGTTTGCCACCGTCTTCCCCGCCCCCGTATATACCACCCGCGCACGACCAGGCGTCCAGCGCGGACCTCCCTCCTGCGACGGATAATTCCGAGTCCCAGCAGGCTACGACCAGTGAGGAAGGGACTGCTGGGGGGGGGCACAGGAGGGGGCACAGAACTCACCCCAGGCACTAGGAAATCAGTCCGACTCGAGATGCGGAGAGGTCGAGAAGAGGGATTGAGAGCTGGGAGGAGTGACAATATTGAACAGCTGAACCACTTAGGAGAGGTGCCGTTTGGGAATGAACGGACCGGGTTCGTAGTACAACCTTTAAATTCTGGGGATATCCGGCAACTCCGTAATGAACGACCCCGTCTACTGGACGACCCCGTCAGTGTGGGAATACAACTGGACCAATTTCTGGGGCCCAGTATATACACATGGGCTGAACTGCAGGCCATGATGAGAATACTATTTAATTACGATGAAATTGTTATGATCCGGAATAGTGCATTTGGGATAGGGAGCATCAGGACGGCCCTCAGCGTGGAGAGCAGAAGTACCCCTTAGAGGACCCCCGGTGGGATCATAACGACGCGGGGGGACGGGCCAATATGACAGACCTCAGAAGCCTTATAATCAGGGGGATCCAAACCTGCGGGCCCAAACAGCGGAATTTAGCAAAAGCATTTGAAGTTGGACAGAAAAAGGATGAATCCCCGAGTGAGTTTTTAGACCGTTTGCGGGAGTCCATGCGAAAGTATTCAGGTTTAGACCCCGATGGGGAAATAGGCAAGAGCATGCTTAAGGTGCACTTTGTGACTAAGTCATGGCCTGACATTCAGAAGAAATTACAGAAAGTGCAGGATTGGGCTGAAAAGGATGTTGCAGAATTATTACGGGAAGCACAGAAGGTGCACGTTCAGAGGAATGGGGGAGGGAGATTATGGGGTGGAAAGAGGAACGTCGAAGAAAAGTTGGAGAGGGAGAGAAGCGAGACGGGGCAGAAGTGAGAGAGGAGGATCTTATGGAATTGAGCGCCCTCAGAAGGCCGGATGTTACCATTGCGGGAAACTGGGACACTTCAAAAGGGATCGTCCCGAGTTTAAAAGGGAAAGAGAAGGGATGTATGAAATGGAGTGTGAACAAATGGATTAGGGAAGTCAGGGGAGGATCGGAACACGGGCCTACCAAGAACCCCTGGTAAATTTACGGGTGGGCCCATTTAGACAAGATGTTACCTTCTTAGTTGACACAGGCGCTGGCAGGTCCTCAATTCCCCTCCATCCGAGGGGGGTTGGCTTCCAAGCTAAAACATTAAACATTTCAGGAGTTATGGGTGGGGTTTTTAATGCGAAAATATTCGAACCACAACCCTTGCGGCTGGAGGAGGAGGAGCTCCAGGTGGAACTCCTTCACCTCCCCCATCTTCCCTATGGGTTGTTGGGACGGGATTTGATAGTCCGTTTCGGATTGCGAATAGAAGTGGGAGAAGAGGAAGAATTAGCCGTTACCATGTCATACCTTAGTGAGTCCCGATTGACAGAGATAGACCCTAGGGTTTGGGTCGCCAAAGGGAACCGGGGAGGACTCGCAATTCGACCTGTGGAGGTAAAATTAAAGCCCCAGAGCCCCGACGTCAGAGTGCGCCAATACACCATCTCTTGGGAAGGGAGGCAGGGCCTGAAGACAGTTATGGAAGACCTAATAAAAGATGGATTGGTAGAGCCCTGTATGTCACGATACAATTCTACCATCCTGCCGGTCCGGAAGTCGGATGGGAGCTACCGAATGGTCCAAGACCTAAGGGAAGTAAATAAAATTGTCCAAGTACGGCACCCTGTGGTACCGAACCCATACACTATTCTGGGGCGAATCCCCCCGGACCACGGCTGGTTTAGTGTTATAGACTTAAAGGATGCCTTCTGGGCGTGTCCCCTGGACAAGGACAGTAGGGATCTTTTTGCTTTTGAATGGGAGGATCCTGATACTGGCAGAAAACAACAGTACAGGTGGACCGTACTCCCCCAAGGATTCACTGAGTCCCCGACTCTGTTCGGGCAGATTCTGGAACAATTATTGGAGGGACTAACCTTGTCCCCGGCCCTTAAGCTTATACAATACGTGGACGATCTCCTTTTATCCGGACCGGCGGAGGAGGACGTCCTACTTGGGACTAATGCCCTGTTAAATTACCTAGCTGAGAAGGGGTTAAGAGTGAGTCAGAAGAAGCTCCAATATGTCGAGAAAGAGCTTAAGTACCTGGGACACTTGATAAGCCAGGGACAGAAACGAATAAGTCCGGAAAGAGTGCGGGCAATAATCAAACTAGGCCTCCCAACGACCAAGAGGGAGTTGCGGAAGTTCTTGGGACTCTTAGGCTATTGTCGGTTATGGATAGACGACTATGCCCCCCTTACTAAAGACTTGTACCTAAAACTCATTGAGGAGGCACCCAACAGAATAAAATGGGAGGAGGAGGAGAAAAAGTTAATTGAAATCCTAAAAGGAAAATTGATGGCCGCACCTGTTTTAAGCTTGCCGGATTTTAGTAAGACATTTCGTCTCTTTGTGAACTCCAGAAAGGGAACCGCTCTTGGAGTATTGACCCAGGATTGGGGGGGGGGGGGGGGGGAAGGAAGCCCGTCTGGATCCAGTCTCCCGAGGGTGGCCGGAGTGTGTCCAAGCGGTGGCAGCCACGGCAAAGCTGTTAGAGGAAAGCAGGAAGTTGACTTTCGGGGCCCCCTTGACAGTCACTACTCCCCACCAGGTTAGAACTATCCTGAATCAGAAAGCCGGGAGGTGGCTGACTGACTCGAGGATTCTGAAATATGAAGCCATATTGTTAGACCGAGAAGACCTCCGAATAGAAGTCGGGGGCTGCCAGAACCCGGCGGACTTTCTTTGGAAAGGGGAAGGGGAGGAGGAACTGGAACACTGCTGTTCAGACATAATAGAGTACCAGAGTAAAGTGAGGGAAGATCTGAGGGATACCCCCTTACATGCAGGTAGGCGGTGGTACATTGATGGGTCCTCTCGAGTGATAGATGGGAAGAGACACAACGGTTATGCAGTCATTAGTGAGACTGGTTGGGAATTAGTGGAAAGTGGACGGCTACCGAATGCCTGGTCGGCACAAACGTGCGAATTGTACGCCTTGCACCGGGCTCTGAGGAATTTAAAGGGAATAGCCGGGACAATCTACACTGACTCTAAGTATGCCTTTGGGGTAGTACACACCTTTCGGAAGATCTGAAAAGAAAGGGGAATGATAAATAGTAGTGGAAAGGAGTTGGTCCACGAGGAACTAGTAGCCATGATCTTGGAGGATTTGTTGCTGCCACAAGAGATTGCTGTAGTACATGTGAAAGGACACCAGAAAGACGATAAAATAGAGACCCTGGGGAATCAATTGGCAGATGAACAGGCAAAATTGGCTGGGATGGGGAAGGAAGTAATAAACTGCCTGGTAAGGATTCCACAGATATCCGAAATTACCGAAGTGCCCACGTTTACTGACAAAGAAGAAACTCTTCTCGCGTCTCTGGGGGGTACAAAGGATAGGGAAGGCAAGTGGACCTTACCCGATGGCCGCCAGCTACTAAATCGACCGTTGACGCGGGACATTATTGCCTGTTTACACCAAGGGGGTCACTGGGGCGCCCAGGCACTGTGTGATGCCTTCCTGCGCCGATATGCTCACCCTGGTCTGTACACGGTAGCCAAGCAGGTCACAGGAGATTGTATAACATGTCGAAAGATTAACAAAAGGGGGCTGCGGCAGCATGCAAGACAAGGGGGTAGGAGTCCGGCCTGTAGGCCGTTTGTGTATGTTCAGGTAGATTACACTGAGCTCCCCCCCATAGGTCGCCTGAAGTATCTATTAGTAGTGGTAGATCACCTGACAGGATGGGTGGAAGCTTTCCTCACTACCACGGCAACGGCAACTCAGGTTAGCAAGATTCTACTCGCGCAAATCATCCCACGATTTGGGCTACCCCACGCTATTGACTCTGACCAGGGGAGCCACTTCACCTCGACCGTCCTCCAGAATGTAGTGCAAGCAATGGGGATTGACTGGGATTTGCACACCCCCTGGCATCCCTCCTCCTCGGGCAAGGTCGAAAGAATGAACCAGACCATCAAAAAGCAGCTAACCAAGCTCACTAGTGAAATCGGCCTGCCTTGGACCAAATGCCTACCCCTTGCCCTGTTGCAAATTCGCACCCAGCCAAGGCGGGATTTGGGCGTCTCCCCTTTCGAAATGTTATTTGGCCTCCCGTTCCATGGGCCGAAGGGGGAACCTCCTGTATTTGAGTCTCGGGATATGTTTGTGCAAAAATATGTGGTGGCTCTGGGGTCTGCTCTATCTCGTTTACGCCAACAGGGACTTTTGGCACAGACGCCGCCCCTCGAGTTTGCGGTGCGCACCGTCAAGCCGGATCAGTGGGTCCTGATTAAAAGCTGGAAGCAACGTACCCTCGAACCAACTTGGGACGGTCCCTTCCTGGTACTTTTGACGACCGAAACGGCTGTCCGTACGGCCGAAAAGGGCTAGACACATTACACTCGAGTCAAGGGACCAGTGCCACAACCGACGGAGGACGAACGAACCTCTCTGACAAAGGCATCTAAGGAACAGAGACTCTGAGAACGAACTAATCGGACTTTGGCGAGTCTAAAGGAACTGTGCCCTCAGGCTACGGGTGTCGCGACAAAATGCGGTCAATCGTATTGTTAACTTGCTATGCCATTGTCCTTGGGCTGGGTCTTTGTGTGCGTGTTACCCAATTTGGCCTCCGGATGAAACAAATAGAGGACCGTCAGTGGTTCACCATCTCCGTGCTTGCCAACCAATCAACACAGACATTTAGCTTAGACCTTTGTGAGTTGGTGCCCTGTAGGACTAAAAGTCAACTGAATCAAACTAAGCAGAATCTAGAGAGAGAAAGGGGGTTCCAGGGTCAGACGTTAGTATTACAATTGTATGGTAGGGAAGGCCTAAGTAGGCTTCCAGCCCCCGGGGTCCAGGCTATGGTGTCAGTTGTCCGTGATCCCATCACCCCTGGACGGGATTGTGGGCAGAATCAGTGCAATCCGCTTTATCTGACCATAAAGAACTTGGAAAAGAACGAGGCGAGACTTAATAGAACAATACTGGGTATTAGAGTTGGGGGCCAGGCAGGATGGGGGGGGATGCAGCTGTGCTGCACGTATATCACGGTCATTGAAGCTGAGTCTGGGGGCTAATCCACCACTGATAAGCAGGAAAAGATTAGAATAATTGAGACGACGGATTTGGAAAAGACCTTTGAAATAGAAACGGGATACGGGGAGGCGAATGCCTGGATGGAATAGGTCAAATATACTGTGAGGAGCATGAAAAAGAGTGATTGCTACGCATGCACGAGTGCCCGCCCTAACCCTCAGGTGGTCCCATTCCCGCTGGGATGGGAGAAATACCCACGAGCCATGGACTGCATGATAAGGCTGTACCAGGACCGAGAGGCCTGGAACGACCCCACTTGTCGACCCTTGAGTTTGAAGTTTCCCCCCGTCAGGTCTGAGGGGGCGCCCCGCCCGCCATCATTCTCAGGGGTAACGGGTACGCACCAGGCCTGCGTCTCTCGGACGGGACTACAGTGGGACGACGATGTGGGGACATTTGACAAGTGCAGCGGATCAATCCGGCTGGTCAATGAAACTACCGGGGGTGGGAATTACTCCCACATTCATGTGCCTAGGGCAGACCTCTGGTGGTACTGTGGTGGGAGGGTTCTGCGACCGACCCTGCCCCGAAAATGGACGGGCACTTGTGCGATCGTTCAATTGGCCATCCCATTCACCCTGGCATTCGAAAAACAAGAGCGACCCCGTTCTAGTGGAAGAACTGAGAGAGCTTTGGAGACCTCTTTCGATGATAACATATATTTAGATGCCATAGGGGTCCCCAGGGGTGTTCCTGACGAATACAAGGCGAGGAACCAGATAGCGGCGGGTTTTGAGTCGTCACTGTTCTGGTGGGTGACCATCAATAAGAATGTGGATTGGATTAATTATATTTACTACAATCAGCAGAGGTTCATTAATTATACCCGGGATGCAGTGAAAGGAATAGCAGAACAACTGGACGCCACTAGTAGGATGGCGTGGGAAAATAGGTTGGCCTTAGACATGATGTTGGCAGAGAAGGGGGGTGTTTGTGTCATGATAGGCACTCAGTGCTGCACTTTCATCCCCAACAACACAGCCCCTGATGGGTCCATCACCCGCGCCCTGGATGGACTCACCACATTGGCGGACGAACTGGCCGAAAACTCGGGCATCGACTCTGGCCTCACGGACTGGTTGGAAGCTTGGTTCGGTAAATGGACGGGGGTGGTCGTTCCCTTTCTTGTCTCATGTATAGTGGTGGCAGGGGTACTCACTGCCCTTGGGTGTTGCGTTATTCCCTGTGTCCGGGGATTAACTCAACGACTGATCGAAACCGCCCTTAATAAGAAAGATGTTCCCTATGGGCAGGTTGAACAAATAAATCTCGAGATGGAACAACGTGAATCCCTCTTGGGCGGGGGTAGTATTAGAGAAGGGCAGTTTGATGAACAAGCTCGGGAGTTATTAAATGCCCTGGAGAAGAAACTTACGGTTGAAAAATTACAGGCCGTAAGAAAAGACACGGGGGATTTGTAGGGGGTCGTGTAATTTTTAAACGGTTAGCTGCCTTTTGGTCTTTTCTACCTCATAGTAAACACAAGCAGACACTCGAAACTGTTGCCGGACCTCCCGCACGTTTATATGAATGAAACAGTTGTAACAGCTTTCCTCGATAGTTGAGAGGCCGCCCTTAACCACAGTTGTACAACATCATCCATATAAGGGAAGAATGGGAAGCTCAAACACTGATTGGCCAAGTGAATGATAAAAGAATCGCAGGCACCAGAACCCAAAAAAGGAAAACAGTGCGGAATCCGAGCACTCGTTGGTCAAGGCAGCAGTAGTAAACCCAGCCCACATATACATGTATATAATGCGTGGAGATTACTATGCGTGTGTGTGTGTACCTTTGGGAACAGCACCCGACTTTGCAAAGTTGAATGAAAAGTTTTGGACTGACTCCTCCGTGTCTTTGTTCCTGGGAAGGGAAATGAAAAGTGCCGTAGATGGGGCTGGATAGCCACCTATCTCGCACATACAGAACAGCAGACATCCCGGTGTGATTTACAGCCTGCTATCTAATCGCGGGTTTCAGGGTGGTTTATATCCAGAATAACAGATATTCTGGGGTGTGTTTCAGCCTGGAATCTAATTGAGTGGTTCAGGGTGGTTTATCTGCAGAATAACAGATACCCCGGACTGAGTTACAGCCTGGAATGTAATCGAGTGGTTCAGGGTGGGTTATATACAGAATAACAGAGAGCCCAGAGTGAGTTACAGCCTGCAATCTAATCGAGAGGTTCAGGGTGGGTTATATACAGAATAACGGATAGCCCAGAATGAGTTACGGCCTGGAATCTAATCGAGGGTTCAAGAATGTTAGTATACAGAATAACAGATAGCCGGGGTGTGTTACTGCCTGGAATCTGATCAATGTCTGTTCACTTTAAGATAGGACGGATTTTGCTGAATCGAAAGTACAGCCACAGATGCCAGCTAAAGGTCAGACTGTTCCAAATGTAACAATTAGCTGGGAAATGGAAGCCTGAGTTTTTGGTTGCTGTTTTGACAGCAGTTCAAAAGCAATCAAAGACTTTAAATAATGCTCAGAATATCTGAAGCCAATAGAATTTGAATATTATTGTTCGTACACCTGGAAATCAATCAAATTATGAGAATTATTATATCATGGGGCGTTTATAAATCCAGCATTTTGAACACTAGAGGGAGAGCCACTGCCATCCAACAGCAGAGTAACTGCTGTAGAGCAGGAGTGCTTACTGACCATCTCAAACACTCTATATCAAAGACACATGTTCATGTAAAACATACTTGCATTTTTTAAAAATATGACCACGTGACATCAGCAGCTGAAAGAGTGAACACAGCGGGGAAGATAGAGACTGTGTGGTTTTGAGATTGTAACGTTTAATATGTGGGTTGTTGGAACAGCATATTTTTACAGAGTTAGAGTCAGATAGTAAGTAGCAAAGAAAAGAGGGGCTTGTATTTGCGAATAGTTTTTGTTTAGTGTTCACTATTAAAGTTAAGAAACTAACTTGCTATTTTTTGTTTAAATAGTGGAATGTAGGAGATCTGTATCACTCGTATGTTAACAGATTACGATGTGAGGCGAGCTTTTCTGGGTGTTTGGTTTTAATTAACAGAGGGGGTTCGACTCCACCTTGTAAATGTCCATTCACACTAACCCCATTTCCCTGCAGTTGGCCCATATCCTCCTCGTCCTTTCCTATCCACATATTTATCCAAATGCTTTTGAAATGTTGTTAATGTACCCCCCTCAACCACATCTGCTGACAGCTCATCCACGTACCAGCCATTTATGTAAATAAGTGGTCCCTCAGGTTCCCTTTTATTCCTTCCCCTTTAACCTTAAACTGGTCCCGTCTCGTCCTCGATTCTCTAAACTTTGAAAAAGACTGAGAGCATTAACCCTATCCGTACCCCTCGTGATTTTATATAGCTCTATAAGGACTTCCTTAGTCTCCTACACTCTAAAGAAAAGGTCCTAGCTTGTCCAACCTCTCCCTATAACTCAGACCATTTGGGTCCTGGCAATGTCCTTGTAAATTTCTTTTGCACTCTTTCTAATTTAATAACATCCTCCCCATAACAAGGTGACAAAGCTGAACACAATACTCCAAGTGCAGCCTTACCAAAGTCCTGTGTAACTGCAACATAAATTCCCAACTTCTATCCTCAATATCCTGCCTGATGAAGGCCAATGTGCCAAATTCCCAACTTCTATCCTCAATATCCTGCCTGATGAAGGACAATGTGCCAAAAACCTTCTTCACTGCCCTGTCTACCTGTGACTCCACTCTCAGAGAACCGTGCACCTGAATTCCAAGATCTCTCTGCCCATGACACCCCTTAAGGCCCGCCCATTCACCATGAAGCTCCTGCCTTGATTTGAGATTCCAAACTGCAAGACCTCACACATCTATATTAAATTCCATTTGCCATTTCTCAGCCCAGTTGCCCACCTGATTAAGGTCCTGCTGCAATTTCTGATAAACTTCCTCACTGATCATGCTGCCACTTATTTTAGTGTCATCTGCAAACTTACTGATCATACCTTATAGATTCTCAACCAAATCATAGATAACAAACAGCTCTGGACCCAACCTCCAGTCTGACAAGTATCCTTCCATTCATCCCTCTGCTTCCTATCAACAACCCAACTGTGTATCCAATTGGCCAGTTCCCCCAGCATTCTACGTGATGGAACCTTCCAGAGCAGCCTGCCATGTGGAACCTTCTCAAAGGCCTTACTGAAATCCATAGAGACTACGTTAACCGCTCTGCCCTCATCAACATTCTTGATCACTTCAGCAAAGCACTCTAAGAAATTTGGGAAGCATGATCTCCCACTAACAATTCTATCCTGACTGCTCCGAATCAAACCCTGTGTAAGTAATGCAGTCAATGGTATGCTGTCCTTCATCGTAAGATGATTCGAGTACATAAGTAAAGCCATCTTCCTGCTGTTGTAGAGCCTTGCTGAGAGAGCATTTGAGGCACTCTGTACAGATTTGATCTCCTTTGTAAGGAATGATCTCCTTACCACAGACACGGGTGATGGTAACATGAGGATAGAGTGAATAAGCTGAGTGTTTAATCTGTGGAGCTGTGAGAGACGAAGAAATGGTGACGCTGAAACACGAGGAGTGGCAGCGATCACTTATTTCCAAAAGAGACATTGATAGGGTGAGAAATTCCATACTTTACCCAGGATTGATTGGTTTGGTTTATTGTCACGTGTACCTCAGTACAGGGAAACACTTTATTTATGAGCAGTGGAGATAGATAACAGTAAACATGGTCAGACAGATCATAGGGTGGAAATAGACTTGGACAGAGTAAGGCATACAGGTTACACTGCACATGACATGCACTAGACAAGATCAACATGAACAAGATCAGCATTATTTGAACTTAGAGAGTCCATTCATCAGTCTATCGTGACTTTCCTAATAGTTTATATGCCTAAATTAACTCTCCCCATGTTATTGTGCAGTCGCCGTGTGAACCCTGTACTGAACATCAGGTTATTCACAATCCCCAACAGCAGCCACATCGGAAACAGGTAGCCATTCCCACCAGCTTCCACCCTGCATAAAGAACACCAGGCCGTCTTTGTGGAGATGGAAGATGCCTTCTTGAGACTTCACACAAGACATATGGCTTCCCTGCCCACCTCTAGAAAATCATGTTAAAGTCCCACATGTGCATCATAAGCAACAGAGCCAAGAGGAACAACGTGGAGCAATCTGTCTGTGCAGCCTCTGCCCCACTTGTTCATCATGTTAGAGCATCAATTAGGAGACCCTTAAGACTGCCGATGCTGGAGATCAGAGTAGAGCGTTGATTGCTGGAAAAGCACAGCAGGTCAGGCAGCATCCGAGAAGCAGGAGAATCGATGTTGAGACATTGATCAGGAATCAGCATCAATTCCGTCATTCTGCGCCCGTGTAAGTGCATTGAGGTGGGAATGGCCTCCTACTGTTCCTGTATAAGTGACTCAAGGGACTGACTGACTTCTTCCTCGTCCGATTGGATAGGGCCAAGGGCCTGACTGGTTACCCTGGTTCCTGTTTAACAGCTAGATGTGCTGACAAGTGTGACAATGTTGCAGCTTAAAGAGGTTATTTTTATCCTGGTTTCTTTTAAGAGAGAGATTGAACGATCGTTACCAAGCTGGATAGTTAAGACCACTTGAGTAAACAGCTAGGGAGGCCGTAGGTTTAATTTAATGCAGCCTGAATGGGTGTGGCCAGCTCTCACAGATTAGGATCTCTGGGTTTTGGTTTCTCAGTAACATCAAAAACTATAGTGGTCTCCAAAGAGTTGGAAGCCTCAGGGAATGTCTCCTGGCTGCTACTCTATCTGAATTTTCTCTTGATGCTGTTTTCAATTCCTGAATTTTCCTTTTTGCTAAAGGCTGTGTTTATGGGAATTTCTTATGTTTGACTAGTTTATTAGTAATAGCTCCTAGATCGATTATTCTGTTTAGTTGCCCAATACAATTACGTTCTTCTAAATTCCTCTTTCTTTGGTTTTATTTTATCTTCCGTGTTTAAATAAATGGTGTTTTCTTCACACCGAGTATTTTGACCAGTCACATTGCATCTGCGACAGACACTTTATATTTCCTTTAAAATAAGAAAACATTAGAGTCTAGGCTACTGCCTTCAAATATTTTCGAGGGGCTCTGGTGTGGACCATCACACTGGACTCCTTCTCTTCCTGAGTGATAGGCTGGAGGCACTGAATCGGCTGTCCTTGTTCTTCTCCAAAAGTTTCAATGGACTAAATGGCTTCCTCATATTCCTGTGAAACCAGCGTGAGGTGGTGAATGAACTCTTGTTTTTTACTGTGGCAATGTGCAGTGTCAGGAAGTGCTGTTACATGAATGTTATGGACACTTTAACAGCACAGGCCTCAATGGAGTCTGGGTCTTGTTGCACATGGACACAAACCAGTTCAGGAACTGACGGGGGATAAAATGTTCTGAACATTGTGTAATCTTCACCGACCATCCCCAATTGTGATCTTATGGTGAGGAGGGTGGGGGCGGGGAGACATTGATGAAGCAGCTGAAGATGTTTGTGAAGGGGAAGCTATCCTGAGGATCTCGCACAGAGGTGACCCAGGACTGAGATGATGACCATCTTCCTTTGTGCCATGTTTGACTCCAAACACTGGAGAGGTTACTCTGATTCCCACTAAGTCCAGTTTTGTTAAGATCCTTGATGTCAACAGAAGTTAATCACTGCCTTGATATGGGGGCCAGTCATTTTTATCTGAACCCTTGAGTCAACCTCTTTTGTTCATATCAATAGGCCATGGTATAGGAACAACACGTGTTTTCTTCAAACAAATGGTATTGAATGTCAGGGTTTCTCTTCTCAAGAATGTTAGGCAGCAAGATGACTGAAAGTATTTGAAGAGGAGGTAGATGGATATTGACCTGTCAGAGAGTTGAGGGCGATGAAGAATTGGGTATTGAAGAGGATTTCAGACCGAGAGCAGATCAGTCACGATCTTAGTGAAGGGCAAGGCAGGTTTGGGGAGTAAATGACCTGCCCCTGTTTCTGATGTTCTCCCATTCTGTTATTGGAAAGTTAGTGGGTGTTATTTTCATGAATGTTCTGTTGCAGACAGGGAGACCAGAGGATTCTGTGAGCCATCCCTGGGTGACGTATGGGGAGTGAAGTTGGGTCTACAACATGACCAACAAATGGAGCACAAGTTGCAGAGAGGGGAAGCTCTGTGAAGAGAGATGAGGGGCCTCTTTCATACCCAGCCTGGGTTTTCCAATTACATTTCCCAAATCACCTCAAACCGTGTGGGACAGTCTTGAAGGGCCGAATGGTCTCTTCTGTTTCTGTGCACCAGGTTATAGGAGTAAGTAGCCTCCAACTGCTCCTGTCTAGCAGGTTTGAGGGGCTGAATGGAACACAGGAACATGGGACTGAGGAGCAGGAGTGGGTCATTAGTTACATTAAGCCTTCTCCACCAGGCACTAAAATTGTGGCTGATCAGGTTGTGGTCTCAGCCTCAGTTTCCTGTCTCCATCCCATTATGCATGACTCACTTCTCTGTCAAATATTTACCTAACGCAGCTTTCAATCAACATGAACATCAAGGCACGATAAACTTCCAGCGAAGAGAATTATGACTTGAAAGGTCCTTTCAGAATTTTTTGTCATTCCTCTTTAAGACTCAGAGAGTCATGCAGAACGGAAACAGACCCGTTAGTCCAATCTGTTCACTCCGATCAGATATCAAATCTGATCCAGTCCCATTTGCCAGCATTTGGTCAATATCCCTCCTCTCAGATACTTTTTAAATGTGCGATTGTAACCGCCTTCAGCAATTCCTCTGACAGCACTTTCTGTATACACACCACTCTCTGTGTGAAACATTTATCTTCATGTCCCTTCTAAATCAATCCTCCTCACCTTCAACCTATGCCCTCTTGTTTTGGAACCCCCTATCCTGGTGGAGCAGAGTGTGTTAAACACTTTCTTAACCCCACTATCTATATGAGATGCAAATTTTAATAAATTAAACCTGACGGCCTAGGTTTTCTGTACTACAGCACTGCCAAAGGCCCAGCTTTTAATTGTTTAGGTCATGTTCTTGTTTGATTTACCAAATCCAATGCCTCGCATTAATTCAAACTAAACTCCATCTGCCACCCCTCAGCCCAGTGTGTGATATTACTGCCTCCTCCCCCTAGCATCACTCGACAATACCCACAAAGCTGTAACATTATTCTCCTGTGGGTTTGTTCATCAGACTGTCCTGACATGCTGGGACATACCTCTGCAACAGGCAGGACTCGAATCCAGGCCTTCTAGTCCAGAGCTAGGCACACTACCACACAAGTTCAGGAATTGGAATCAAATCCAGAGCTCTGGCTCAGATAGAGGGACACTACCCAATACAACTACCATAATCAGATTTTGGGTCATATTTTAGAGCCCATTTTCAGTTCGGTGTGGATGATTATAATCAGGTTGCCATTACTGAATTACAAAAAACACTTTGTATTATTAAACAAATGCAAGATATTTGTCTCAACTGTAGGATATTGAGTCTATATGCTATGCTATCGAAATTAACTATGACCATCTTTAATTGCTATTATCTGAAGTCTGCAATATTAAGGAAAGAAATCCTGCAGCCACACTCTGCCCAATGAAGGGTCTCAAATAGATATTTATTACTGAACACCAGAGATGAACGAAGACCTTAATTTCTGGTCCCAAAACACCGATCACTCTTACCCACCACTAACGTGCGACTGCCCTCTTCCTAAAACAATGAAGTGACACCAGGCCGCTGATTACTGTCCAGCCTCTCCTCCCCACTGACTGTGTCTGCAATCTGTTCCTCCTCCCCCTAACCACACAAGGCAAACCAAGCTCAGGGTCTTTGTGAAACTCAAGGCTGGATTGTGCAGGCATTCTGGAGAGGGGGATGGGCATTTTAAAATTGAAGGAGGAGGGGGAGGTGGCAGTAATATCACACACTGGGCTGAGGGGTGGCAGATGGAGTTTAGTTTGGATTAATGCGACGCATTGGATTTGGTAAATCAAACAACAGCAGGACCTATACAATTAAAAGTAGAGCCTTTGGCAGTGTTGTAGAACAGAAACCTAGGCCGTCAGATTTAATTCTTTAAAATTTGCATCTCATATCGATAGTGTGGTTAAGAAGGTGTTTAGCACACTTGTCTTCATTGGACAGACCTTTGAGTATCAGAATTGGGACGTCATGTTGTGGTTGTACAGGATATTGGTGAGACCTCTTCTGGAATACTGTGTCCAGTCTGGTCATCCTGCCCGCTCACTCCATAGGCACACCACCCTCTGGGTGAAAAAGCTGCCCCTTAGGTCACTTTTAAATGTTTCCCCTCTCACCTTAAGCTGATGTCCGCTAGTTTTGGTCTCCCCGTACCCTAAGAAAATACCTTGACTATTCACTTTGATATTACTGACGTTGATATTATTAAGCTGGAGAGGATTCAGAAGAGATTAACCTGGATGTTGCTGGGAAAGGAGGGATTGAGCTATAAGGAGAGGCTGGATCGGCTGGGACTTTTTTCACTGAAGAATATGAGATTAAGCAGTAACTTGACAGAGGTTTATAAAATAATGGGGGGTACAGAGAAGCTGAAGGGAGGGCTGATGTCTTTTCCCTAGAGTTGGGGATTCAAAACTGAGGGATATTTTAAGTTGTGAGGAAAAATGATTCACAAATGTCACAAATGTCATTTTAGACCAAATCTGGCTTGTGTGTGGAATGAACTTCCAGAGGAAGTGGTGAAAGCAAGGACAGTTACAACATTTTAAGGACATTTAGATCAGTCCATGGATAAGACATCAGTTTGGATGGTGCCGTGAGTAGCTGCCCTCTCCCTCCCCTTCTCTGAATGAATCCCTGTTGGTTTTCACCCTCTGCCAATGCCTGTGCAGTGGCGTGTGGAGGCCAGCAGAGGGTGGCATTGTATCACTTTAAGCACCACAGAGACTGCCAGACCTGCCCCACACTGAGACACACAGATACACACAGCATTTGTTAGGACACAACATTGAGCTCATCTGGTAATATAAACTAAACATAAAGAAATGCTCAATTGGCCTTGTAAACTGTTAAACTATGAGTGACAGAGGACTCCCAAATTCCACTGTTTAAATAAAAACATCAATTTATTTTTTTAACTCTGAAACTGAATATTTTACATCAACTATTCACAACTCTGAGACCCCCTTTCCTGAACTGCTTATTATCCTACTCCAACCCTACAGTAATGTACTGTTTCAAAAAGACACTTATTAAAATTACACAAACGTAATTTCAAACCCACACAGCAGCTGTTGTTTCATCTGACCTCACACCAAGATCCTTTTTTCCCAAATTTCCTGGGAAGACTGGCTCATGTTACAGGATGCTATCGAAGTGTCTACATTTCAGCATTCTGCAACCTGGGAACACATCCTTCCATGACACTGTCTCTCAGTTTCCCCCTCTCTGTCTATTTCCTAAACCCCACCCATGTCATGATATTTAAACTGATTCCCCCGCCATCTCTCTCTGGAAGTGATGTTCACACCCACAGCACCCCCTTGTCATGGCAACAATGGAGATATGGAGCTGTAAATGGATGGGAGCTGCACATCCTGTCACTTCCAGCGCGGGCTGCTAGTTTCCCCACACAGGGCAGGGATCTAACACAGTGTTACTGAGCAATGCACTGGGGTAGGGTACACAGTCCTACATGCTGGGAGGGTAACTGCTCCTGGTTTACAGATTAATTCACGGGTGATCACTGCACATCCTGCGGTGTTGGTCAGACTATCTGCGGTTTATAGATAATGCAATGATGTGGTCATTGCAGCTCCCCACGCTGGATGGATATGTGGCCTTTGCTCAGTACATCATGTTGGTGGGGTGGATAGGGGGGAAGGTCATGGACAGGTCAAGGAATTCCTCAGAACGTCCTGTCCCCAACATTCTATAACTGACATTCCCCGGAACGTTCTGTCCCTGACATTCTATAACTGACATTCCCCGGAACGTTCTGTCCCTGACATTCCATAACTGACATTCCCAGGAACGTTCTGTCCCTGACATTGTTTGTGAACGGCCGGACGTCAGTGAATTGAACAAACGATAAGATCCCGAGGGAAGAGATCCCGTTCCAGGGAGAAGGAGACACTGTTCCGAAGGCCCCTCGGGCAGTTAAAGGGGTGAATACGTTTTCCCTGCGTTTACATTTCTCCACGACACAGGATCGACCACAATTTAGACCAAAATACAGAAATTCCCAAACTCCGTTTGTCTTCAGGAAACTGGGAGAGAATCCTTCAGGACAGCAACGTTTCCACCCTCCGTATTAGGAACTGGGAAGGAGTGACCTGTGTCTGCTCTCGAGGGATCGAGTGTGTGGGAATGTTCTAGAAACCATCTGTCCTGATGGATGTGTCTCTGTGTGTTTGGGGAGGGAGGGTTTCTTGTGGTTTATGTCACATTTTTGTCAGTAATTCCGACCTTCCCATTTGTTATTCCAGCTCCAATTATTTTAATAAATCCCTGAATACAGAGACACATTTGTAAATCTCACTGGGTCCCCGATCAAACGGGTCCCTTTGCCTCCAGGCTGATGGATAATGGGTTTGTTTTCCTTCCTCACAGTTAACGTAGTGACCATCTACGTCCTGCTTTATAAAGATTGTGGATTGTCTCCATGTGTCAGACGTTACCTGGGGGCCATGGCAGCGGCGGATCTCCTGGTCATTATCCTCGACCTGATCCTGAGACACATTCCCACTGTTTATAAGGAACAGTTTTATTTCCTGAGGGACTCCGTCCCCGTGTGTAATGTCCACGCCGTCCTGCTTTATGCAGCCACTGACTGCTCTGTCTGGTTCACCGTCACTTTCACCTTTGATCGGTTTGTGGCCATTTGTTGCCAGAAGCTGAAAAGTAAATATTGCAGTGAGAAAACGGCGGCTGTGGTTCTGGGAGCAGTGACTGTGCTGAGCTGTTTAAAGAACATTTCCTGGTATTTTATGCTCACGGCTCGGTATTGGCTGATGAACGCCCCCTGGTTTTGTGATGTAACAGTCGCCGGTCTATTCTCCATTGTCTGGGTCACAATCGAGTTCCTCCACCACATTCTAACCCCGTGTGTCCCATTTCTCCTGATTCTGCTGCTCAATGTTCTCACCGTCAGACACATTTTAGTGACCAGCAGAGCCCGCAGGAGACTCCGCGCTCACACAAATGGGGACGCTCAGTCTGACACTGAAATGAGAAACCGAAAAAAATCCATCATTTTACTGTTTGTGATCTCGGCCAATTTCATCCTGTTATGGTCAACGTTAATGCTGTTTTCTATATGGTACCGGATGTGGTGGATTGTGTATACCCCTGTGTATCTCCATCTCTTTGTGCAGGAATTGGGCTTCATGCTGCAGCTCCTCAGTTGCTGCACAAACACCGCGATTTATGCCGTGACCCAGACTAAGTTCAGGCAGCAGCTGAAGAATGTGCTGAAATATCCCTTCACCCAAATCCATCCATCCATCAAATTCCCTCATTAATCAATCCATCCGGGATTTTCTCATTTCAGTTCAGTGTTTCAGTGATGGAGCAGCCTGTCGCTATGGTAATAGACTGAGGGTAGCGCTGGTTTGTCCATCCTTATCCCACAGGGGGTGTTACAGAGAAACATTTCAATGTTTCTCACAACTCAGGGGCCAGTGAGAAAAGGCACCATCCCACTGACTGTATCCATCACTTCCATTTGTAACCAATAAAAATGTTGATTAAAGCGTGCCGAGCAGCAGAGTGACCGATGTTGTTGTGTGTCTTTGTGTTGGAGAAGCTGAGCTGGAGAGAGACAGACTCAGCCCCAAGTCCTGGTCCTCAGGGAAGGGGAGGGCACCGCGCCCTGAGCTCAGGAGCTGGGTTTAACTCCCTCTGTACCCCCACTCCAACCTGGACTCCCCATTTCATCTTCCCCCCACTTTCGACTCAAATCTCTTCCTCTTTCTCACCACCCCTCATCTTCCCTCTCTCACCACCCCTCCTCTACTCCCTCTCTCCCCCCCTCTCACACACACACACCCAAACCCGGTTTCTCCACCTGCCTCCACTCTTCCCTTTCCCTTCACCCTCACTCTCTCTGTCCTGCCGTCTCTGCCTCCCTCCAGCAGTTCCATCGATACCCCATTATCCCCCTCTCCTACCTCCCATATCTCCCACCCCCCACCACAGGCAGCCTCACGACCAAGCACCCCCCCCCCACCCCCCAGTCTCTTGGTCAGAGGAAGAGGGAAGGACCAGGAAAAAATATTGTGACTGAGAGAGAGGGAGGGAGAGAGATTCAGTCAGAGACAAACAGAGGGAGGTGGGGACAGAGAGAGACACTGATTGAGGGGGTCAAGAGTGAGAGAGCGGAGCGAGAGTGAAGGAGTGCGGGGAGAGAGAGAGGGGGCAAGGGAGAGATAGGGTGAGATACTGGAGGGTGAGAGAGGGGAGGGAGGGAGGGGAGGGAGAGAGAGAGGGAGGGAGAGGAGGGAGGGAGGGGAGGGAGAGAGAGAGGGAGGGAGAGGAGGGAGGGAGGGGAGGGAGACAGAGAGGGAGGGAGAGGGCGAGAGAGCGGAGAGTGGAAGGGAGAGGACGAGAGAGGGGAGCGAGAGTGGGAAGGGCGAGAGAGGGGAGCGAGAGTGGCAAGGGCGAGAGAGGGGAGAGGTTGAGAGAGGGGAGGACGAGACAAGGGAGGGAAGGAGGGGAGGGCGAGAGAGGGGAGCATGAGAGAGGAGGAGGGTGAGAGAGAGGAGGGCGAGAGAGGGGAGTGTGATAGACGGTAGGGCGAGAGAGGGGAGACCGAGAGAGGAGAGGGAAGGGAGGGGAGGGCGAGACAGGGAGAAGGGCGAGAATGGGGGAGGGCAAGAAAGGGGGAGGGTGAGAGAGGTAGGTGCGAGAGAGGGGGGATGGTGGGAGAGGAGGGGTGCAAGAGAGGGGGAGCGAGGTGAAGGTGAGAGGGATGGAGAGGGCGAGAGAGGGGAGGGCGATAGAGGGGAGGGAGGGGAGGGCAAGCGAAGGGTGAGGGTGAGAGGGGGAGTGTGAGAGAGGGGGGATGGCGAGAGAGGGGAGTGAAGGACGTGAGGGCGAGAGGGAAGGAGAGGGCGAGAGAGGGGAGGGCGAGACAGCGGGGAGGGAGAGAGGGAGCAAGAGAGAGTAGGGAGGGAGGGGAGGGCGAGAGAAGGGTGAGAGTGAGAGAGGGGAGTACAAGACAGGAGGAGGGCGAGAGAGGGGGAGAGGGAGGGGAGGCGAGAGTGAGGGAGAGGGTGCGAGAAGGGAGTGAAGCGAGGGTGAGAGGACGGGAGAGGGCGAGAGAGGAGGGCGAGTGAGGGGAGGGAGAGGGTGGAGAGCGAGAGGGGGATGGAGGCAGGGGAGGGCGAGCGAAGGGTGGGAAGGGAGGGCAAGAGGAAGGGAGTGGGTGAGAGAGGGGACGGAGGGAGGGGAGGGCGAGAGGAAAGGAGAGGTTGAGAAAGATGAGGCAGCACGAGTGAGGGGGAAGGCAAGAGAGGGGGAGGGCGAGAGGGGGGAGAGGGAGGGGAGTGGGAGAGAGGTGAGGGAGGGTGTGGATTGCGAGAGAGGTGGAGAGGGAGGGGCGAGAGAGAGAGGGGAGAGGTTGAGAGAAGGGAAGACGAGAAAGGGGCGGTAGGGAGGGGAGCACGAGAGAGAGGGAGAGTGTAAGACGGGAGTGTAAGAGAGGGGAGTGCGAGAGAGGAGGAGGGCGAGAGAGAGGAGGACCAGAGAGGGAAGGGCAAGAGAGAGGGGAGAACGAGTGAGGCGGACAGAGAGAGGGGGGACAGAGAGAAGGGGGTCAGAGAGTGGGGGGACAGAGAGGGAGGGGGACAGAGAGAAGGGCGACAGAGAGAGGGGGGACAGAGAGAGGGGGGGACAGAGAGAAGTGGGACAGAGAAAGGGGGGACAGAGAGAGGGACACAGAGAGAGGGGGCAGAGAGGGAGGGGGACAGAGAGAAGGGGGACAGAGAGAGGGGGACAGAGAGAGGGACACAGAGAGAGGGGGGGACAGAGAGAAGGGGGACAGAGCGAGGGGGGCACAAAGAGAGGGGGGACAGAGCGAGGGGGGCACAGAGCGAGTGGGGAACAAAGCGAGGGGGACAGAGAGAAGGGGGACAGAGAGAGGGGGGACATAGCGGGGGGGGACAGAGCGGGGGCGGACAGAGAGGGGGTTCAGAAAGAGGTGGACAGAGAGAGGAGGATAGAGAGAGGGGGACAGAACGAGGGGGGACAGAGGGGTACAGAGAAGAGGGGGACAGAGGGGGGAACAGAGACGGGGGAATAGAGAGGGGGGACAGAGAGGTGGGGCCCAAAGAAGTAGGGACAGAGAGATGGGTCAGAGAGAGGGGGGTCAGAGAGCGGGGATCAGAGAGCGGGGGACAGAGAGAGTGGGGTCAGAGAGAGTGGGGTCAGAGAGAGGGTGGCCAGGGAGAGGGTGGCCAGGGAGAGGGGGACAAGATGATTAGGGATTTAGATAGGGTTGACCATGAGAACCTTTTTCCTCGTATGGAGTCAGCTATGACAAGGGGGCATAGCTTTAAATTAAGGGGTGATAGGAAAAGGACAGATGTTAGGGGTAGATTCTTTACTCAGCGAGTCGTAAGTTTATGGAATGCCCTGCCAGTAGCAGTGGTGGACTCTCCCTCTTTATGGGCATTTAAACGGGCATTGGATAGGCATATGGAGGATAGTGGGCTAGTGTAGGTTAGGTGGGCTTTGATCGCCGCAACATTGAGAGCCAAAGGTCCTGTACTGCGCTGTATTCTTCTATGTTCTATGTTCTATGGGACAGACAGCGCGGGAACAGAGAGAGGGGGTGCAGAGTTGGTGGACAGAGAGTTGGGGGACAGAGAGTTGGGGGACAGAGAGAGAGGGACGGGGGCACAGAGAGAGAGGAACAGAGAGAGGGGGGATAGAGAAAGAGGGCTGACAGAGAGATGGGGGGTCAGAGAGAGACGGACGGGGGGGCAGAGAGAGCGGGACAGAGAGAGGGCGGATGGAGAGAGGGGGAACAGAGAGAGGGGGATAGAGAGAGGGGGACAGAGATAGGGGGATAGAGAGAGGGGGAACAGAGAGAAGGGGGACAGAGAGAGGGGGACAGAGAGAAGGGGAACAGAGAGAGAGGGACAGAGAGAGGGGGCCGGGGGGCGGAGTGAGGGGGACAGTGAGGGGGGGACAGAGAAAGGGGTACAGTGAGGGGGGGAACAAATAGGCGGGACAGAGAGGTGTACAGAGAGTGGGGGGACAGAGAATTGTGGACAGAGACGGAGAGACATTGAGAGGGGGGACAGAGGGGAGGAACAGAGAGGGGAAAAGAGAGGGGGGACAGAGATGGGGTACAGAGAAATATGGACATAGAGAGGGGTGACGGTGAGAGGCGGGACAGTGGGGGACAGAGGGGAACAAAGAGGAGGTACAGAGAGTGGGGGACAGAGAGATGGGTGACAGAGAAAGGGGGACTGAGAGGGGGTACAGAGAGGGGGGCAGAGAGACGGGTCACAGAGAGACGGGGGACAGATAGCGGGGGACTTGGAATGGATACAGAGCGAGGGGTGGAGAGAGAGAGGGGGACAGACAGGAGAGGGACAGAGAAAAGGGGGCAGAGAGAGAGAGGGACAGAGAGAGAGGGACACAGAGTTGGGACAGAGACAGTGGGACAGAGAGAGGGGGCAGAGAGAGGGGTGTGCAGAGAGAGGGGCAGAGAGAGACAGGGCAGAGAGCGAGGAGGCAGAGACCAAGGTGGGACAGAGCGAGGGGGGACAGAGACGAGGGGACAGAGACATGGGGGGATAGAGAGAGGGGGGTCAGAGAGAAGGGGACAGAGAGATTGGGACAGAGAGAGAGGGGGGCAGAGAGAGAGGGGCAGAGAGAGGGGGCAGAGAGAGGGGGCAGAGAGCGCGGGAACAGACAGAGGGCAGACAGAGAGAGCGGGGCAGACGGGGGGACAGAGAGAAGGGGGACAGAGAGGGGAGACAGAGAGGGAGGGGACAGAGGGGGGACAGAGAAGAGGGGGACAAAGAGGGGTGTACAGAGGGAGGGTCAGACAGATGGGAGATGGGGGGCAGAGAGGGGGGTACAGAGAGGGGGGACAGAGAGAGGGGGGATAGAGAGAGAGGGGTCAGAGAGAGAGGGTAGCAGAGAGAGTGGGGGGACAGAGAGAGGGGGGACAGAGAGGGAGAGGACAGAGGGGGGACAGAGAAGAGGGGGACGGGGGTACAGAGAGAGGGAGACGGAGAGAGGGGGACAGAGAGAGGGGGACAGAGAGAGGGGGGACAGAGAGAAGGGGACAGAGAGAGAGGGGGACAGAGAGACGGGGGACATAGAGAGGGGTCAGAGAGGGGAGTCAGAGACAGGGGGGGCAGAGAGAGTGGGGTCAGAGAGGGGGGTCAGAGAGAGGGGGGTCAGAGAGTGGGGTCAGAGAGGGGGGTCAGAGAGAGGGGGGTCAGAGAGGGGGGACAGAGAGAAGGGGACAGAGAGACGGGGGACATAGAGAGGGGGGACAGAGAGAGGGGGGTCAAAGACAGGGGGGGCAGAGAGAGTGGGGTCAGAGAAGGGGGGTGCAGAGAGGGGGGGCAGGGAGAGGGTGGAAAATGAGAGGGTGACAGAGAGAGGGACGACAGAGAGAGGGGCGACAGAGAGAGGGGGTAACGTGAGAGGGGGCCGGGGGTGCAGAGAGAGGGGGGTAAGTGAGAGGCGGGACAGAGAAAGGTGTATAGAGAGGGGGGCAGAGAGGCAGGAAGAGAGGTGTACAGAGAGTTGGGGGGACAGAGAGTTGGGGACAGAGAGAAGGTAGACATTGAGAGTGGGGACAGAGAGGGGGGAACAGAGAGGGGAAACAGAGATGGGGTACAGAGAGAGGCGGGATTGGGGGGGGGACAGATGGAGGAATAGAGATAGGGGAACAAAGAGGGTACAGAGAGTGGGCGACAGAGAGAGGGTCAATAGAGAGAGGGGGCAGAGAGTGGGGGACAGAGAGACGGGTGACAGATAGCGGGGTGCGTGAGAGGGGGACGGAGCGAGGGGTGGACAGAGAGAAGGGGACAGAGAAGGGAGGGCGGAGAGAGGGGGACAGAGAGAGAGGGACAGAGAGAGAGGAACAGAGAGTGGGGGCAGAGAGAATTGGGACATACAGTGGGAACAGAGAGAGGGGGACAGAGAGAGGGGGAGCAGAGAGTTGGGGACAGAGTTGGGGGACAGAAAGTTGGGGGAAAGAGAGATGGGGGGACAGAGAGAGAGGGACAGAGAGAGAGGGGGGATAGAGAGAGGGCTGACAGAGAGGGGGGAAAAGAGACGGATGGGGGCAGAGAGAGGGGGCAGAGAGAGAGGGACAGAGAGAGGGGGGATAGAGAGAGGGGGAACAGAGAGAAGGGGGACAGAGAGAGGGGGACAGAGAGAGGGGGACAGAGAGAAGAGGGACAGAGAAAGAGGTGGCAGAGAGAGAGGGACGGGGGGTACAGAGAGTTGGGACAGAGATAGAGAGACAGAGAGGGGGGCAGAGAGAGGGGGGCAGAGAGAGGGGGCAGAGAGAGACGGGGCAGAGAGAGAGGGACGGGGGGTACAGAGAGTTGGGACGGAGAGAGGGGGACAGAGAGAGGGGGACAGAGAGAGGGGGGACAGAGAGAAGGGGGCAGAGAGAGACGGGGCAGAGAGAGACGGGGCAGGGAGCAAGGTGGGACAGAGCGAGGGGTGACAGAGACAGGGGGGCAGAGAGAGAGGGCAGAGAGAGACAGGGCAGAGAGAGACGGGGCAGGGAGCAAGGTGGGACAGAGCGAGGGGTGACAGAGACAGGGGGGCAGAGAGAGGGGGCAGAGAGAGACGGGGCAGAGAGAGACGGGGCAGGGAGCAAGGTGGGACAGAGCGAGGGGTGACAGAGTGAGAGGGACAGAGGGAGAAGGGTCAGAGAGAGGGGGTCAGAGAGAGGGGGATAGAGAGCGGGGAACAGAGAGAGGGGGACAGAGAGAAGGGGACAGAGAGAAGGAGACAGAGAGAGTGGGGGTCAGAGAGGGGGGACAGAGGGAAAGGGACAGAGAGCAACAGAGAGAGGAGGGACAGAGAGAGGGGAAAGACAGAGTTGGGACAGAGAGAGGGGAACAGAGAGGGGGGAGAGAGAGAGGGGGTAGAGAGAGGGGAGAGAGAGAGAGGGGGAACGAGAGAGGGGGTTAGAGAGAGGGGGAGAGAGAGAGGGGGCAGAGAGAGGGGAACAGAGAGAGGGGGGAGAGAGGGGGGGTCAGTGAAGGGGGATGGGGGATAGAGAGAGGGGAAAGAGAGGGGTGGCAGAGAGATTCGGGACAGTGAGATAGGGGACAGAGAGAGGGGGCACAGCGAGAGGAGAACAGAGAGATGGGGGCAGAGAGATGGGAACAGAGAGAGTGGGGGATAGAGAGAGAGGGGGACTGAGAGAGGGGGACAGAGAGAGGGAGGACAGAGAAACAGAGGGACAGGGAGAGTGAACAGAGAGAAGCGGCAGAGAGAGTTGGGAGGACAAAGAGAGGGTGACAGAGAGAAGGGGGACACACTTAGTGGGACAGAAAAACGTGGACAGAGAGAGCGGGGCAGAGAGAGGGCGGAGAGAGAGAGGGGGGACAGAGAGAGGGGGGACAGAGTGACATGGCACAGAGAGAGAGGGACAGAGAGAGAGGGGACAGAGAGAGTGAGCACAGAGAGAGGGGGTAGAGAGAGAGAAGGGGGACACAGAGGGGGACAGATGGAGCGGGACAGAGAGAGGGGGTACAGAGAGGGGGGGGCACAGAGATGGGGGACAGAGAGAGGGGGGACAGAGAGGGGGGACAGAGAGAGGGTGGACAGAGAGAGGGGGACAGAGACAGGGGGACAGAAAGAGGGGGATAGAGAGAGGGGGGACAGAGAGGGGGGGGAACAGAGAGAGCGGGGAACACAGAGTTGAGTGACAAAGAGAGGGGGTCATAGGGGCAGAGATAGGGTTTCAGGGAGGGGGCAGTGAGAGGGCCATGGAGAGAGGGGCAGAGAGAGTGGGACAGAGAGAGGGGGCAGAGAGAGGGAGGGCAGAGAGGGGGGGGGGGCAGAGAGAGGGGGGCAGAGAGAGGGGGGCAGAGAGAGGGAGGCAGAGAGAGGGTTGGCAGAGAGAGGGGGCAGAGAGAGGTGGACAGAGTGAGAGGTGGACAGAGAGAGGGGAGTCAGAGAGAGGGGGGAAAGAGTGAGACAGGGACAGAGAGAGGGGGGCAGAGAGAGAAGGGACAGAGAGAGGGGGGACAGAGAGAGTCGGGACAGAGAGATGGGGGCAGAGAGTGAGGTGGACAGAGAGAGGGGGACAGAGAGAGTGGGGACAGAGAGAGTGGGGACAGAGAGAGGGGGCAGAGAGTGAGGTGGACAGAGAGAGAGGTGGACAGAGAGAGTGGGGACAGAGAGAGGGGGGCAGAGGCAGACAGGGACAAAGAGTGAGTGACAGAGAGAGTGGGGACAGAGAGCAGGGGACAGAGAGCAGGGGACAGAGAGAGAGGGGACAGACCTAGGGGAACAGAGAACCGTGCGGATAGAGAGTGGGGGATCGAGAGAGGGGAGACAGAGTGAGGGGGGACGGACAGGGGTGATCGAGCGAGAGGGGACAGAGAGACAGGGGGACAGGGAGGGTGGACAGAGCGAGGGGACAAAGGGGGGTGGGCAGAGATGGGGGGCAGAGAGGGGGGTGACAGAGAATCAGGGGACAGGGAGAGGAGGACAGAGACAGGGGGACAGGGAGGGGTGGACAGATAGAGGGGGCGGGGGGTCCGAGAGAGAGGGGGACAGTGAGAGAGGGACAGAGAGAGGGGAACAGAGGGGGACAGAGAGAGGCGACAGAGAGACAGTGGGACAGGATGGGTGGACAGAGGGAGGGCGCAGAGATCGGGTGGGACAGAGAGGGGAGACAGAGAGGTGGGGACAGAGAGAGTGGGGGACAGAGGGGGACAGGGAGAGAGCGGACAGAGAGAGGGGGATAGAGAGAGGGGAGATAGAGAGCGCAGAGACAGGGAGAGTGGGGACAGAGAGTGGGAAGACAGAGAGACGGGGGTCAGAGAGACGGGGGCAGAGAGACGGAGGACAGAGAGAGGGCGGACAGAGAGAGGGGTGACAGAGACAGGGGGACAGAGAGAGGGGGAAAGAGAGAGGGGGGACAGAGAGAGGGGGGCAGAAAGAGGGGGACAGAGAGAGGGGGGACAGAGAGAGGGGGGAACAGAGAGAGGGGGGCAGAGAGAGGCGGGCAGAGAGAGGGGGGGCAGAGAGAGGGGGGCAGAGAGAGGGGGCAGAGAGAGGTAGGCAGACAGAGGGGTGGCAGAGAGAGGGGCAAGAGAGAGGGCGGACAGAGGCAGGGTGGGCAGAGAGTGGGGGCAGAGAGGGGTTGCAGAGAGAGGTGGACAGAATGAGAGGTGGACAGAGAGAGGTGGGTCAGAGAGAGGGGGGACAGAGTGAGACAGGGACAGAGAGAGAAGGGCAGAGAGAGTGGGGACAGAGAGAGAGGTGGACGGCGAGTGAGGTGGACAGAGAGAGAGGTGGACAGAGAGAGTGGGGACAAAGAGAGTGGGGACAGAGAGAGGGGGGCAGAGGGAGACAGGGACAAAGAGTGAGGGACAGAGAGAGAGTGGGGACAGAGAGCAGCGGACAAAGAGCAGCGGACAGGGAGAAGGGGACAGAAAGAAGTGGACAGAGAGAAGGGAACAGAGAGAAGGGGACAGAGAGAGGGGGGACAGACCTAGGGGAACAGAGAACCGTGGGGACAGAGAGAGGTGGATTGAGAGAGAGTGGACAGAGTGAGGGGGGACGGACAAGGGTGATCGAGCGAGAGGGGACAGAAAGACATGGGGACAGGGAGGGTGGACAGAGAGGGGGGACAGAGAGCGAGGGACAGAGAGAGGGGGACAGAGAGAGGAGGGACAGAGAGAGGGACAGAGAGAGGGGCGACAGAAAGAGGGGCGACAGAGAAGGGGGACAGAGAGCGGGGGCAGAGAGCGGGGGACAGAGTGTGGGGGACAGAGAGAGGGGAACAGAGAGAGGAGGGAGAGAGAGAGGAGGAGAGAGAGAGCAGGAATAGAGAGACGGACAAAGAGAGGGGCAACATAAAGAGGGGAGACAGAGAGAGGGGGACAGAGAGAGGGAGGCAGAGTGAGGGGTGGACAGAGAAGGGTGGAGGGCGGACAGAGAGGAGGGGGACAGAGATGAGCTGGACAGATAGAGGGGAACAGAGTGAGGGGGGCAGAGAAAGGGGAGCAGAGAGAGGGGGAAATAGAGAGGGGGAAATAGAGAGGGGGACAGAGAGGGGGTCAGAGGAGGGGGCCATGAGGAGGGGACAGAGGGGGGGACAGAGAGCGGGGACAGAGAGGAGGGGGACTGAGATGAGCTGGACAGATAGAGGCGGACAGAGTGAGAGGGGGAGAGAGAGGGGGCAGAGAGAGGGGAAATAGAGAGGGTGAAATAGAGAGGGGGGCAGAGAGGGGGTCAGAGGAGGGGGGCAGAGAAGAGGGGAAGGAGAGAGAGGGACGGGGGGTACAGAGAGTTGGGACGGAGAGCGGGGGACAGAGAGCGGGGGATAGAGAGCAGGGTGACAGAGAGGAGGGGGGCAGAGAGAGGGGGGCAGAGAGAGGGAAAGAGAGAGGGGGAAATAGGGAAGGAGAAATAGAGAGGAGGAAATAGAGAGGGGGACAGAGAGACGGGGAACAGAGAGGGGGACAGAGAGAAGGGACAGAGAGAGAGGGTCAGAGAGAGGGACAGAGAGAGGGGCGACAGAAAGAGGGGCGACAGAGAGGGGGGACAGAGAGCGGGGTCAGAGACCGGGGAACAGAGAGAGGGGGACAGAGAGAGCAGGGACAGAGAGAGGAGGAGAGAGTAGGAATAGAGAGACGGACAAAGAGAGGGGCAACATAAAGAGGGGAGACAGAGAGGGGGGGTAGAGAGAGGGGGACAGAGAGAGGGGGGCAGAGTGAGGGGTGGACACAGAGGGGTGGACGGGCGGACAGTGGGAGGAATGGTCAGAAACTGGGGGACAGAGAGAGGGGGACAAAGAGAGTGGGACAGAGAGAGGGGGGATGGGGGGAGAATGAAAGGGGGTCAGAGACAGAGGAGGAGCAGAGATGAGGGACAGAGAGATGGGGGTCAGAGTGAGGGCGTCAGAGAGAGGGGGTCAGAGAGTGGGAGACAGCGAGGGGGGACAGCGAGAGGGAGACAGAGTAGGCGGGACAGAGTGAGGGGTCAGAGAGAGACGGTCAGAGAGAGGCGGATAGAGAGCGGGGGACAGAGAGAGGGGGACAGAGAGAAGGGGACAGAGAGGTGTGGTAAGAGAGAGTGGGGGACAGAGAGGCGGGACAGACAGAAAGGGACAGAGAGCAACATGGAGAGGAGAAACAGAGAGAGTGGGACAGACAGAGTGGGGACAGAGAGAGGGGTACAGAGAGAAAGGGACAGAGAGCAACAGAGAGAGGAGGGACAGAGAGAGTGGGACAGACAGAGTGGGGACAGAGAGAGGGGTACAGAGAGAGGGGAGAGAGAGAGGGAGGGAATGAGAGAGGGGGTGAGAGAGAGGGGGAGAGAGAGAGGGGGCGGAGAGAGGAGAACAGAGAGAGGGGGAGAGAGAGGGGGACAGTGAAGTGGGACGGGGGGACAGAGAGGGGGGAAAGAGAGGGGTGGCAGAGAGATTGGGGACAGAGAGATAGGAGACAGAGAGAGGGGGCACAGCGAGAGGAGAACAGAGAGATGGGGGCAGAGAGATGGGAACAGAGAGAGTGGGGGATAGAGAGAGAGGGGGACAGAGAGAGAGGGGGACAGAGAGAGGGGAGGACAGAGAAACAGTGGGACGTGGAGAGTGATCAGAGAGAGAGTGACAGAGAGTAGGGGGACATACTTAGTGGGACAGAAAAAGGTGGACAGAAAGAGGGGGGCAGAGTGAGGGGGGACAGAGAGAGGGGGGACAGAGAGAGGGGGGACAGAGTGACATGATACAGAGATACAGGGACAGAGGGACAGGGCCAAACAGAGAGTGGGGCAGTGAGAGATGGACTGAGAGAGGGGGACAGAGAGAGAGTGGACAGAGAGAGTGAGCACAGAGAGAGGGGGTAGAGAGAGAGAAGGGGGACAGAGAGGGGGACAGAAGGAGGGGGACAGAGAGAGGGGGGTCAGAGAGTGGGGACAGAGAGATGGGCGACAGAGAGAGTGGGGACAGAGAGAGTGGGGACAGGGAGAGGGGGGACAGAGAGAGTGGGGACAGGGGGACAGAGACGGGGGACAGAAAGGGGGGGACAGAGAGAGGGGGGACAGAGAGAGTGGGGACAGGGGGAAGGGGGACAGAGACGGGGGACAGAAAGGGGGGGACAGAGAAAGGGGGGACAGAGAGAGTGGGGACAGAGAGGGGTGATCGAGCGAGAGGGGACAGAAAGACAGGGGGACAGGGAGGGTGGACAGAGCGAGAGGGCGGGAGGGGCGAGAGATAGGGGGCAGAGAGGGGGGTGACAAAGAGTCAGGGGTCAGGGAGGGGAGGACAGAGACAGGGGGACAGGGAGGGCGGGACAGATAGATGGGGCGGGGGGTCTGAGAGAAGGGGGACAGTGAGAGAGGGACAGAGAGAGGGGAACAGAGGGGGACAGAGAGAGGCGACAGAGAGACAGTGGGAGAGGATGGGTGGACAGAGGGAGGGGGCAGAGATCGGGTGGGACAGAGAGGGATGACAGAGAGAGAGGGGACAGACTTAGGGGGACAGAGAGACATGAGGACGGGGGGCAGAGAGGGGAGACAGAGAAGTGGGGACAGAGAGAATGGGAGACAGAGGGGGACAGGGAGAGAGCGGACAGAGAGAGGGGGATAGAGAGAGGGGAGAAAGAGAGCGTAGGAACAGAGACAGTGGGGACAGAGAGTGGGAAGACAGAGAGACGGGGGTCAGAGAGATGGGGACAGAGAGACGGGGGACAGAGAGAGGGCGGACAGAGAGAGGGGGGGCAGAGACAGGGGGACAGAAAGAGGGGGACAGAGAGAGGGGGGACAGAGGAGCGGGGAAGAGAGAAGGCGGCAGAAAGGGGGGAACAGAGAGATGAGTGACAAAGAGAGGAGGTCATGGGGGGATGATGGAGTGTTTCAGGGAGGGGGCAGAGAGAGGGTCACAGAGAGAGGGGCAGAGAGAGGGGGGAAAGAGAGAGGGGGGCAGAGAGAGGGGGCAAAGAGAGGGAGGGCAGAGGGAGGGGGGCAGAGAGAGGGGTGCAGAGAGAAGGAGGCAGAGAGGGGGTGGCAGAGAGAGGGGGCAGAGAGAGGGCGGACAGATAGAGGGTGAGCAGAGAGAGGGGGCAGAGAGGGGGTACAGAGAGAGGTGGACAGAGTGAGAAGTGGACAAAGAGAGGGGGGTCAGAGAAAGGGGGGACAGAGTGAGACAGGTACAGAGAGAGGGGGGCAGAGAGAGTGGTGACAGAGAGAGAAGGGACAGAGAGAGGGGTACAGTGAGAGGGGGACAGAGAGAGTGGGGACAGAGAGAGTGGGGACAGAGAGAGTGGGGACAGTGAGAGGGGGACAGAGAGAGTGGGGACAGAGAGAGGTGGACAGAGAGAGAGGTGGACAGAGAGAGTGGGGACAGAGAGCAGAGGACAGAGAGCAGGGGACAGAGAGAAGGGAACAGAGAGAAGGGGACAGAGAGAAGGGGAGAGAGAGAAGGGAACAGGGAGAAGGGGACAGAGAGAGGGGGGACAGACCGAGGGGAACAGAGAAGCGTGGGGACAGAGAGAGAGGGATCGAGAGGGGGGGACAGAGTGAGGGTGCAGAGGGGGGTGCGAGAGATACGGGGCAGAGAGGGGGGTGACAGAAAGTCAGGGGACAGGGAGGGGAGGACAGAGACAGGGAGGGGGAGACAGATAGATGGGGCGGGGGGTCAGAGAGAAAGGGGGACAGTGAGAGAGGGACAGAGAGAGGGGAACAGAGGGGGACAGAGAGAGGCGACAGAGAGCCAGTGGGACAGGATGGGTGGACAGAGCGATGGGGCAGAGATCGGGTGGAACAGAGAGGGATGACAGCGAGAGAGGGGACAGACTTAGGGGGACTGAGAGACATGAGGACGGGGGGCAGAGAGGGGGGACAGAGAGTGGGAGACAGAGGGGGACAGGGAGAGAGCGGACAGAGAGAGATGGATAGAGAGAGGGGAGATAGAGAGCGCAGAGACAGGGACAGTGGGGACAGAGAGTGGGAAGACAGAGAGACGGGGGTCAGAGTGACGGGGACAGAGAGACGGGGGACAGAGAGAGGGCGAACAGAGAGAGGGGGGACAGAGAGAGGGGGGACAGAGAGAGGGGGGACAGAGAGAGGGGGGACAGAAAGAGGGGGACAGAGAGAGTGGGACAGAGAGAGGGGGGAAAAGAGAGATGAGAGACAAAGAGCGGAGGTCATCGGGGGGCAGAGAGAGGGTTTCAGGGAGGGGGGAGAGAGAGGGTCATAGAGAGAGGGGCAGAGAGAGGGGGCCAGAGAGAGGGAGGCAGAGAGAGGGGGAAGAGAGAGGGGGCAGAGAGGGGGTGCAGAGAGAGGTGGACAGAATGAGGGGTGGACAGAGAGAGGGGGGGACAGAGAGAGAGGTGGACGGAGAGTGAGGTGGACAGAGAGAGAGGTGGACAGAGAGAGTGGGGACAGAGAGAGGTGGGTCAGAGTGAGGGGTGGACAGAGAGTGAGGTGGACAGAGAGAGAGGTGGACAGAGAGAGTGAGGTAAGAGAGAGGGGGGCAGAGGGAGACAGGGACAAAGAGTGAGGGACAGAGAGAGTAGGGACAGAGAGCAGGGGACAGAGAGCAGGGGACAGAGAGAAGGTGACAGAAAGAAGTGGACAGAGAGAAGGGAACAGAGAGAAGGGGACAGAGAGAGGGGGGACAGACCGAGGGGAACAGAGAACCGTGGGGACAGAGAGAGGGGGATCGAGAGAGAGGGTACAGAGATGTGGACTGTGGGAGGGGGGCAGAGAGAGGGGAGACAGAGAGAGGGGGGACAGAGAGAGGGGGTACAGACAGGTGGACTGTGGGAGGGGGGCAGAGAGAGGGGGGCGGGGGGGCAGAGATAGGGGGCAGAGAGAGGGGGGAAATTGAAAGGTGGACAGAAGGGGAACCAGAGAGACAGGGACAGAGAGTGGGGAGCGGAGAGAGTGGGGACAGAGAAAGGGGGTCAGAGAGAGAGGGGTCAGAGAGAGGGGGGACAGAAAGAGGGGGACGGGGCAGAGAGCAGGGGACAGAGGGGGGAGAGACAGAGGGGTGACAGAGAGTGGGGTACAGAGAGAGCGGGAACAGAGAGAAAGGGACAGAGAGAGGGACAGAGAGAGGGGTGACAGAGAGAGGGGGACAGAGACAGGGAGATAGAGAGAGGGGATAAGGAAAGTGGGACACGGAAAGGAGGAAAGAGAGAGGGGGTCAGAGAGGGGGCACAGTGAGAGAGGGCGGACAGAGAGAGTCGGGACCCAGAGAGGGGGCTGAGAGAGGGGTAAAGAGAGAGAGGGATAGAGAAAGAGCGCGGACAAAGAGAGGGCGGGCAGAGAGGGGGACAGAAAGCGGGGAACAGAAAGAGGAGGGGGTAACAGAGGCTGGGGACAGAGAGGGGGGACAGAGAGAGAGGGGGGACAGAGAGAGAGGGGGGTCAGAGAGAGGGGGGACAGAGAGAGAGGGGCGACAGGGAGAGAGGAGGGACAGAGAGAGGGGGGACAGAGAGAGAGAGGGGGGACAGAGAGAGGGGGGACAGAGAGAGAGGGGGGACAGAGAGAGGGGGGACAGAGAGAGAGGGGGGACAGAGAGAGGGGGGACAGAGAGAGAGAGGGGGGACAGAGAGAGAGGGGGACAGAAAGAGAGGGGGGACAGAGACAGAGGGAACAGAGTGAGAGGGGGACAGAAAGAGGATGACTGGGGCAGAGAGAAGGGGACAGAGGGGGCAGACAGAGGAGGCACAGAGAGTGGGGTACAGATAGAGCGGGAACAAAGAGAGGGGACAGAGAGGGAGACGCAGAGAGAGGGGCAGAGAGAGGGGTGACAGAGAGAGGGGGACAAAGACAGGGGGATAGAGAGAGGGGACAAAGAGAGTGGGACACGGAGAGGAGGAAAGAGAGGGGTCAGAGAGGGGGGGAACAGAGAGAGGGGGATAGAGAGACGGGAACAGAAAGAGAAGGGATGGGGTGACAGAGTGGGGGACAGAGGGTGTGTACAGAGAGGGGGTCAGAGAGGGAGACAGAGATGGGGACAGAGAGACGGGGACAGAGAGACAGGGGACAGAGAGATGGGGGACAGTGAGAAGGGGGACAGAGAGATGGGGACAGAGAGAAGTGGGCAAGGTGTGCAGTGAGGGGGGCACAGAGCAAGGGAGGACACAGAGTGGGGGGACACCGAAAGGCGGGCAGAGATAGGGGGTGCGCAGAGAGAAGGGGGACAGAGAGAAGGGGGACAGAGAGAAGTGGGCAAGGGGTGCAGAGAGGGGGGCACAGAGCAAGGGGGGACACCGAGAGGGGGAAAGAGAGAGGCGGGCAGAGAGAGGGGGACAGTGAGAGGGGGACAGAGAGAGAGCGCGGACAGAGAGAGAGAGGGCGGACAGAGATGGGGGCAGAAAGAGAGGAACAGAAAGAAGCGGGACAGGCGGGACAGAGAGAGGGTGACAGAGAGATGGGGACAGAGATATGGGGACAGAGAGAGAGGGCGGAGAAAGAGGGCGGAGAGAGAGAGTGCGGACAGAGTGGGGGGCAGAAAGAGGGGAATAGAAAGGTGGGACAGAGGGGGGACAGAGAGCGGGGCACAGAGTGGGGGTGACAGTGTGTGGAGGTCAGAGGGGGGTAGGGAGAGTGGTAAAGAGAGGGGGGACAGAGAGAGACAGGGATAGAGAGTGGGTGACAGAGAGACTGTGGACAGAGAGAGGGAGGTCAGAAAGAGGGGGACAGAGATAAAGGGACAGAGATGGGGACAGAAAGACGGGGACAGAGACAGTGGGTCATAGGGGTTGAGGAAGAGGGAGGACACAGAGAGGGGGGAACAGAGAGGAATTGTGGGACAGAGAGGAGGGGGGCAGAGAGAAGAGGGACAGACCAAGGGGGCGACAGAGCGAGGAGGTGACAGAGCGAGGGGGGGACAGAGTGAGGGGGAGACTGAGAGTCAGGGGACAGGGAGGGTGGGACAGAGAGAGGTGCAGAGAGGGGGGCAGAGAGAGGGGGGACAGAGCGAGGGGCACAGAGAGCGGGAACAGAGAGAGGGGGACAGAGAGTGTGGGACAGAGAGTGGGGGACGGAGAGAGAGGGGGACAGAGAGAGAGGGGACAGAGAGAGGGGGACAGGGAGAGGGGGGACAGAGAGAGGGGGGACAGAGAGGGGGGACAGAGATAGGGGCAGGAGAGAGAGGGGACAGAGAGGGGGGCAGAGAGGGGGGGACAGAGAGCGGGTGGACAGAGAGGGGGAGAGAGAGAGGGGCAGGAGAGAGAGGGGGGGACAGAAGGGGGGAAGAGAGAGGGGGACGAGGGTACAGGGAGAGAGTGACAGAGAGAGGGGGAGTCAAAGATTCGGGACAGAGAGAGGGGGACAGAGGGGGGTGGGGAATAAGAGTGAGGTGGCAAAGAGGGGGGTCAGAGAGAGAGGATCAGAGAGAGGCAGACTGGGGGGACAGAGGGAGACAGAAAGAGGGGGCCAAAGAGAGGGAGACAGAGAGACAGGGGGACAGAGAGAAGGGGAGAGAGAGGGGGACAGATAGAGGGGGGAAGAGAGAGGAAGGGGGACAGAGAGGAGGGGAGCAGAGGGCAGGGGGACAGAGCGAGGGGGGACAGAGTGAGACGGGGCAGAGAGGGGGGAAAGAAATAGTGGGGGACAGAGAGGGAGGGAAAAGTGGGGTGTGGGGAGAGAGATGGGGCTGAGAAAGGGGACAGAAAGTGGCAGAGATAAGGAATAGAAAGTGGGGGAGTGAGATTGGGGGAGAGAGTGGGAGCAATTGAGAGAGAGAGAGGGAGAGTGAGAGGGTGAGAGAGGGAGGGGGAGAAAGAGGGTGGAGAGAGGGGGAAAGAGGGGGAGAGAGAAAGAGGGAGCGGGAGAGAGGGGAGTGAGATGGCAGTGAGAGTGGGGGAAGATATTGGGGAGAGATTGGGGAAAGACAGCGGGGAGAGAGGGGAGAGTAAGAGGGGGAGAGAGGGAGGGAGTGAGAGAGGGAGGGTAAGAGAGGGGAGAGATTTAGGTGACAGAGTGGGGGAGAGAGTTAGTGAAGAGTGAGAGGGGAGAAAGAGATTGAGGTGTAGAGAGAGGGAGTGAGCGGGGTGGAGAGAGAGGGTATAAAGAGGGAGTGATGGAGGCGTTTAGAGAGAGGGGGAGAGAGAGGGGGAGAGAGGGGGAGAGAGAGAGGGGAGCGAGTGAGAGAGAGGGGAGTGAGTGGGGGTGAGACAGGGGAGTGAGAGGGGGTGAGAGAGGGGAGAGTGAGAGGGAGGGAGGGAGAAAGGGAGGGAGTGAGAGAAGGAGGGAGAGTGAGGTGACAGAGTAAGGGGAGGGAGCTAGTGAAGCGAGAGAGATGGAGAGAAAGGGGTAGAGAGAGGAGGTGAGAAAGAGAGGGGAGGGAAAGGGGAGAGATAGAAAACGGTAAGAGAGAGGGTGAGACGGAGGACAGAGTAGGCGAGACAGAGGGTGTGAAAGAGGGGGACAAGAGAGAGAGGCGAGAGAGAGGGGGAGAGGGGGTAGAGAGGGGGAGAGAGTGTTTGGGAGAGTGGGAGAGAGAGAGGTTGGTGTAACGGGAGAGAGAGTGGGGAGGGAGATGGGTGAGACAGAGGGTGTGAGAGAGAGGGTGTAAGAGAGGGAGTGAGAGGGGGGAGAGAGTGGGGTTGAGAGAGAGAGAGCACGCGAGAGTGGGGCGAGGGAGAGGGGTGAGAGAGAAGGGGAGAGAGAGGGTGAGAGCGAGGGGGTGAGAGAGAAAGGGGTGAGAGAGAGGGGGTGAGAGAGAGGGGTCGGGGGAAATGTGGGGGTTGGGGGAGAGAGGGGACAGAAAAAGGGGGGAGAGAAAGGGGGAGAGAAAAATGGTGAGTGTGATTGGGGGATAGAGTGGGGAGAGAGTGGGAGGGAGAGAGGGGGACAGTGAGTGGGTGAGAGACGGAGGAGGAGAGAAAGGGGAAAGAGAGAGAGGGGAGAAAGCTGGGGATGAGAGTGGGGGAAGAGAGTGTGGGAGAGAGTGGGAAAAGACAGTGTTGGAGAGAGGAGAGAGTGAGACGGGGAGAGAGGGAGGAAGTGAGAGATGGAGATGAGAGATTTAGGTGACAGAGTGGGGAGAGAGTTAGTGAACAGAGAGGGGGGAGAGAGATTGAGGGGTACAGAGAGGGGGTGAGCGGGATAGAGAGAGGGGTGAGAGAGGGCTGTGGAGAGAACGGGGAGAGAGAGGGGGGAGAGTGGGGGAAGAGAGAGGGGAGAGTGGGGGACAGAGACGATAGTGAGTGATAGGGTGAGAGACGGAAGGAGGGAGAGTGGGAGGGAGTGAGAGAGGGAGGGAGAGTAAGGTGACAGAGTGAAAAGAGAGAGAGGGCAGCGTGAGGGGTAGAGAGAGAGGGGCTAGAGAGGGAGGGTGAAAGAGGGGAGGGAGAGGAGGCAAGGAAGAGAGAGAGGGAGGGGGAGAGAGGGGGTGTGGGGAGAGTGGGTGGAGATAGAGAATCGTGGGGAGAGAGGGGGTAGAGAGAGAGAGGCAATAGAGAGAGAGGGAGTAGAGAGAGGGGGCAGAGAGCGGAGGGATAAAGAGGGGGAGAGTGAGGGGGGAGAGTGAGGGGGATAGTGAGGGGGGAGAGTGAGGGGAGAGTGAGGGTGTGATAAACAGAGGTAGAGAGAGGGAGAGAAGGGGGTTGATAAAGTGGGGTGAGAGAGCGGGGTGAGAAAGTGGGGGTGAGGGAGCGGGGATAGATAGTGAGGGGAGAGAGAGAGGGGGAGAGGGGGAGAGAGGGTGGAGAGAGTGGGGTGGAGAGAGTGGGGTGGAGAGAGGGGGGAGAGAGGAGGGGAGAGAGAGGGTGGGAGAGAGGGGGAGAGAGAGGTGGGAGAGAGAGACGGTAGAGAGACAGGAGAGGGGGAGAGAGACAGGAGAGTGGGGGGAAGAGTGGGAGAGAGAGAGAGGGAGACAGAGGAGGACAGAATGGGGGTGAGGGCGGGGGAGAAAGAGCGGGAAGAGAGAGGGAGAGGGGGAGGGAAAGAGAGGGGGAGCGAGGGGAAGAGGGGGAGAGGGAGTAGAGAGCGGGGAGAGAGGGGGGAGAGAGGGAAGAAAAAAGGGAGAGAGGGGGTGAAAGAGGGGGGAGGGGGGAGAGAGGGGTGGAGAGCGGGAGAGAGAGGGGGAGAGAGGGGGGAGAGATGGGGAGAGAGGGGAGAGAGACGGGGGAGAGAGAGAGGAGAGTGAGTGGGGAGAGAGAGGAAGGGAAAGAGAGGAGAGTGAGTGGGGAGAGAGTGGCAAGAGAGTATGGAGCTAGAAAGGGGGCGAGGGAAGAAATTATGGGGAGAGAGATGGGGAGAGAGTCGGGAAGAGACGGGAAGAGAGTTGGGGAGAAAGGCAGGGAGAGAGAGGTGGGGAGAGAGAGACGGAAGAGAGACGGGGAGGGGGAGAGAGGGGGAGAGAGGGGGCGCGAGGAGGGGAGAGAATTGGCGGAGACAGAGGGGAAGGTAGTGGGCGTGGGATGGGGAGAGAGAGGGGAGGGGGTGAGAGAAGGGGGAGAGACGGGGAGAGAGATGGATGGAGAGTGATGTGGAGAGAGAGGGTGAGGGAGAGGAGGCGAGAGGTAGGGGATGAGAGTGATGGGCAACAGAGATGAGGCAAGAGAGGGCAAGAGAGGGGTCGAGAGAGGGGGAGAGAGAGGGGGAGAGAGCGAGAGAGGGGAGAGAGAGTGGGGGAGAGAGGTGAGTGAGTGGGGGAGAGTGAGAGGGAGGAAGGGAGAGAGAGGGGGTGTGAGAGAGGGAGGGAGAAGATGTGACAGATAAGGGGAGAGATGTAGTGAAGAGAGAGAGATGGGGAGAGAGGGGGTAGAGAGAGGGGGTGAGCGAAGGAGGGGGCGGGAGAAGGGAGTTAGAGTGGGGCAAGATAGAGGGGAGACGGAGATCAGAGGGGGCAAGAAAGGGGGGCTAGAGAGAGGGGGCAAGAGAGATTGGTTAGAGAGGGGGGAGAGAGGGAGAGAGGAGGTGAGGGGGGAGAGAGAGGAGGGAGAGAGAGGGGAGAAAGAGGGGAGAGTGTGGGGAGAGAGAGGGGGAGGGGGAGAGAGTTGGGTAGAGGGGGGAGAGAAGTGGGTTGAGAGGGGGGAGAGGTGGCAGAGAGAGGGGAGAGAGGGGGAGAATGTGGGAGGAGAGAGAGGGTGAGAGAGAGAGGCGAGAGAGAGGAGGCTAGAGGGGGAAGAGAAAGGGGTGAGAAAGGGGGACAGAAAGAAGGAGAGAGAGTTTGGGGACAGAGAGGAGGGGAGAGGGGGAGAGAGAGGGTGAGAGAGAGTGAGTGTAGAGAGAGTGGGGGCAGAGAGAGTGGGGGGGAAAGTGGGGGTGAGACTGGGGGAGAGAGAGAGTGTGGGGAGAGTGGGGAGACAGAGTAGGGAGACAGAGTGGGGGGACAGAGTGGGGAGAGAGTGGGGGGAGAGTGGGGGGAGAGAGTGGGGGAGGGAGAGTGTTAGGGAGGGAGGGAGAAAGAGGGAGCAAATTAGGTGACAGAGTGGGGGAGGGAGTTAGTGAAGAGAGAGGGGAGAGAGAGAGAGATAGCGTAGAGAGGGGGGTGAGAGAAAGGTGTAGAGAGGGGTTGAGAGAGACGGTAGAGAGAGAGGGAGAGAGGGGGAGAGAGAGGGCGAGAGAGGGATGTGGAGAGAGGGTGGAGCGAGAACGAGTCATGGAGAGAGGGGGAAGAGAGAGGAGGTAGACCGAGATAGAGACAGGGGAAGAGAGATGGGGAGAGGGGAGGGGGGAGAGTGAGGGGGAGAGAGAAGGGGAGAGAAGGGGAGAGAGGGGGAGAAAGAGAGGGGGTGGAAGGAGGGAAGTGTAGAGGGTGAGTGTGGGTGTGAGCGAGGGGAGTGAGAGAGTGAGAGGTAGAGAGGGGGTGAGAGAGAGAGAGGTGTAGAGAGAGGGGTTGAGAAAGAGATGGTAGGGAGAGAGAGTGGGAGAGAGGAGGGGAAAGATGGTGAGAGAGGGGGCGAGAGAGGGGTAAGTAGAGAGCGGGGAGTGAGAGAGAGAGTCGTAGAGAGAGGGGGAAGAGAGAGGTGGTAGAGCGAGATAGATACTGGGGAAGAGAGATAGGGAGAGGGGAGAGGGGGGACAGAGAGGAGGAGAGAGGGTGAAGAGAGAGGGGGAGAGAGGGGAGAAAGAGAGGGGGTGGAGGGAAGGAAATGGAGAGGGGGAGTGTGGGTGTGAGAGAGGGGGAGAGAGAGGGGAGTGAGTGGAGGAAATAGAGGATCGTGAGTGACAGGGTGAGAGAGAGAGGGAGGAAGAGAGGGAGGGAGTGAGAAAGGGGGGCAGAGTGAGGTGACAGAGTGAGGGGAGAGAGAGAAGACAGAGAGAGGTGCAGAGAGAGGGGCGAGAGAGGAAGGGTGAAAGAAGGGATGGAGATGAGGCAAGGGAGAAGGCGCAAGGGAGAGGGGAAAGAGAGTCAAAGAGAGAGGGGGAGAGAGACAAGCGACAGAGAGGGGGCAAGGGAGGGGGAGAGAGGGGAGACGGGAGGTGGTAGAGAGAGATGGGGAGATGGAGAGAGGCATTAGAGAGTGAGAGGGGGAGAGGCGGGCAGAGAGCGGGCGAGAAAGAGGGGGAAGAGAAATGGGGAGAGTGAGGGGGAGAGTGAGGGGTGTGAGAGAGCGGAGGTGAGAGAGCTGGGGAGAGTGAGGGGATGAGAGAGAAGGGGAGAGTGAGGGGTGAGAGAGAGAGGGGGAGAGAGTGGGGAGAAAGGGGGGGAGAAAAACTGGGAGAAATAGGGGGAGATGGGGGAGATAGAGTGGGAGAGGGGGCAGAGAACTGGATGAGAAAGAGAGGAAGAGAGTGAGGGGAAGAGAGTGAGGGGTAGAGAGGGATGGGGAGAGAGGGATGGGGAGAGAGGGAAGGGGAGAGAGGGAAGGGGAGAGAGGTGGGGAGAGAGGTGGGGAGTGAGATGGGGAGATATATGGGGAGATAGACGGGGAGAGAGATGGGGAGAGAGATGGGGAGAGAGTTGGGGAGAGTGGGGAGAGAGTGGGGAAAGAGAATGGGGAGAGAGAGTGGGGAGAGAAAGTGGGGAGAGAAAGTAGGGGGAGAAAGTGGGGGGATAGAGATTGTGGAGAGAGAGTGGGGGAGAGTGTGGCTGGTGAGAGTGGGGGGGAGAGAGTGGGGAGGGAGAGGGTTAGGGACGGAGGGAGTGAGACAGAGAGAGGGGAGACAGTTAGGTGACAGGGTGTGGGAGAGAGTTAGTGAAGAGAAAGAGAGGGGAGAGAGAGTGAGGGGTAGAGAGACGGGGTGAGAGAGACAGTATAGAGAGATGGGGAAAGAGGCGGTGAGAGAAGGAGAGAGGGAGAAAAGGGTAGAGAGGGGGACAGAGGGGGAGAGCGATGGGGAGATTGAAGGGGAGAGAGAAGAGCGAGAGAGGGTAGAGGGAGAGAAGTAAAGAGACGGGGGAGTGTGTGTTTGAGAAAGGGGAGAGAGAGGGGGCAGTGAGTGGGGGAGAGGAATGATAGTGAATGACAGGGTGAGAGAGGGAGGAAGGGAGAGAGGGAGGGAGTGAGAGAGGGAAGGAAAGTGAGGTGACAGAGTGAGGTGAGAGGGAGGGGCAGAGAGAGGGTCAGAGAGAGAGGCGAAAGGGAGGAGGGAGAGGAGGCAAGAGAGAAGGGGAGTGAGGGAAGAGGGAGGTGGAGAGAGAGGGAGGGGGGAGACAGAGGGGTGAAAGAGAGTGGGGAGAGAGGGGGAGAGTGTGCAGGAGAGAGGGGGCAGAGAGCGGGGGAGAAAGAGGGGGAGAGAGAGGTGGAAAGTTTGGGGGAGAGTGAGGGGGAGAGTGAGGGGGGCTGAGAGAGAGAGGGAGAGAGTGGGGAGAGAGGGGGAGACAGACTGGGAGAAAGAGGGGGAGGGGGGAGATAGAGTGGGAGGGGGGCAGAGAACGGGGCGAGAAAGAGGGGTAGAGAGTGAGGGGGGAAAGAGAGTGAGGGGAGAGAGAGGGGGAGAGAGAGGGGGGAGAGGGGGGAGAGAGTAAGGGGGAGACAGAGAGGGGGAGAGAGTGAGGGAGAGAGAGAGGCGAGAGGGGGAGAAAGAGAGGGGGAAAGAGAGGGGGGCAGAGAGAGTGGGAGAGAGAGGGGAGAGAGAGAGGGGAGAGAGAGAGAGGGAGAGAGAGAGGGGGAATGAGAGAGGGGGAGATAGAGTGGGAGAGAGAGAGGGGGAGAGATAGAGGGGAGAGAGGGGGGAGACGGGGGAGTGAGAGGAGAGGGTGAGGAAGGGGGAGACGGTGTGGGGAGAGAGGGGGAAAGAAAGGGGGTGAGGGAAAGAGAGCGGGAAGAGAGAGAGGGAGAGCGGGGGGTCAAGTGAGAGGGTCCAGTGAGGGGGTTAGATTGAGTGGGTTTGAATGAGAGGGTTCAAGAGGGGGAGAGAGAGGAGGAGAAAGAGGAGGAGTGAGAGGAGGAGAGAGACGGGGAGAGAGGGGGAGAGAGGAGTGAGAGAGGGGGAGAGGGACAGAGGGGGAGAGAATGGGGAGAGAGAGGGGCAGAGTAGGGTAGATTGGGGGAGAGAGTAGGGTAGAGGAGGGAGAGAATGGGAGAGAGGGGAGAGTGGGGAGAGAGGCGGGAGAGACGCGGGAGAGAGAGTGTATAGACAATGGGATATCGAGAGAGTGGGTCGAGTGAGGGGGGGGGCAAGTGAGATGCGGTTGAGTGAGGGGTTCGAGTGAAGGGCTCGAGTGAGTGGGGTAGAGTGAGGGGGGTCGAGTGAGGGAACTGAGAGTGGAGTCAAGGGAGGGGGTTTGAGAGAGGGGGAAAGAGGTGGAGAGAGGGGATTAAGAGAGGGGGAAAGAGAGGGGGAGAGAGGGGATCATGTGAGAGAGAGGTGGAGAGCAGGGGAGAGAGAGGGGTTTCAAGTGAGGCGGTTCGAGTGAAGGGGTCGTGAGGTGGGGTCGAAAGAGGCGGGTCGTGAGAGGGTGTCGAGAGATGGTGTAAAGTGAGGGGGTTTGAAAGAGGGGAGGTCGAGAGAGGGGTATCAAGAGAGAGGGATGTCAAGTGAGAGGGAGAGAGGGGGAAAGAGGGAGGGGGAGAGAAAGGGGGAGAGAGGGGAGGAGAGAGACGGGGAGAGCGACGGGGGTGAGAGAGGGAGAGACAGGATTAGTGAGAGGGGGAGGGTGAGGAAGGGGAGAGGGAGTATGGAGAGAGGGGAACAGAAAGGGGGTGAGTGGGGAGAGAGAGTGCTTTCTGAGAGGGGGAAGAGAGAAGTAGAGAGAGGGGTGAGAGAGGGAGTCGAGAGAGGGGGTGGAGTGAGGGGATCGAGTGAGGGGGTCGAGTGAGGGGGTTGAGAGAGGGGGGAGGGGGAGAGATGGGGAGAGAGGGATGAGAGAGAGGGAGTCGAGAGAGGGGGTAGAGTGAGGGGGTTGAGAGAGGGGGAGAGAGGGAGGAGGGGGAAAGGGGGTGGAGGGGGGATAGAGGGGTTGGGAGAGTGAGAGGGAGTCGAGAGAGGGTGTCGAGAGAGGGAGTTGAGAGAGGGGTAGAGTGAGGGGTTTGAGAGGGGGAGAGATGGGGAGGGGTGAGAGAGAGAGTGGGGAGAGAGGGGGTGGAGAAAGGTGGGTAGAGAGAGAAGGGTTGAGAGCGCGGGGTCGAGAGAGGGGCTCGAGTGAAGGGGTCAAGTGAGGGGGTCGAGAGAGTGGATCGAGAAAGTGGGGGAGAGAGAGGGAGAGAGGGGTGAGAGAGAGGGGTGAGGTGGGGAGAGAGAGAGGAAAGAGAGGGGGGTCGAGAGAAGGGGTCGAGAGAGGGAGGTCGAGAAAGGGGGTCGAGAGAGGGTGTGACAGAGGGTGTCACAGAGGGGGTGAGAGAGGGGTGAGAGAGGGGTGAGAGAGAGGTGTGAGAGAGGGGTGAGAGAATGGGTAAGGCGGGGAGAGAAAGGGGAGAAAATGGGGAGAGAGGGCGGAGAGAGAGTGGGCAGAGAGAGGGGGAGAAAGTGATGGAGAAGGGAGAGAGAGTGAAGGGAGAAAGAGGGAGAGAGCGAGGTGTGAGCAAGAGAGACGGGCGAGAGATGGGGCGAGCGAGAAAAAGAGAGAGTGAGTGAGTGGACAGAATGCGAGAGAGAGTCTGGGAGATCGAGAGAGCGAGAACGATAAGGGATTGAGAGAGAGAAAGAGAAAGAGAGTAAGATAGAAAGAGGGGAGAGCGAAATAGGGAGAGATACAGGGCGGGCCAGTGAGAAAGGGACATAAGGGAGAGGCACGCGAGGGAGAGAGAGAGAGGTGCAAGTGTGAGTGAGCGAGGGGACGAAAATGAGAGACAGACTGAGAGATCGAGAGAGAGCATGAAGAGGGGACAAGAGAGAGAAAGAGAAAGAGAGTAAGATAGAAAAAGGGGGAGAGCGAGCTAGGGAGAGATACATGGTGAGCCAGAGAGAGAGGGATGTGAGGGAGAGGCACGTGAGGGAGAGAGAGAGAGTTCGGTGAGAGACAGGAATGAGGTGGAGAGTGAGTGAGGGGGTGGGAGCAAGAGTGAGTGAGAGGGTGAGAGAGAGAGAATGAGTGAGGGGAAGAGATTTGGAGAGAGAGGGTGAGAGGGGGTGAGAGAGAGAATGAGAGTGGGTGGGTGAGAGAGGGGATAGAGAAAAAGAGACAGAAAGTCAGAGAGATATGTCTCAGGGAGGACCAGTCCAGCAGAGGTGAAAGCAGGTCCCTCACAAGATGATGTGAATGAAGCCTAGAATGTAGCTGTACCTTACCCAGCTCTGTGTCTATGTCCTGTCTTCCAGGTCTGAATACAGAAGCTCACTAACTCCTCCCTGAGCTGTTTACTGTGAGTGGTCTTACCGGCTGCAGGATTTACTGAAGGCTCCAGATCTCCCTCTCCATGTCTCTCTGACTGACTAAGCGTCTTTGATGTGGTTATGGCCGAGACAGGAGTTAGGAATTCGGCTGAGACAAGAACATCCTGATGACCTACAGGAGACAGAGAAACAGACAGAATGGGAAATTAGACTGATGCAGTGAGGGTTACACAGAATCCCACAGAGATCTGGAAAATCCCAGGCTCCATCCCTGGCCTGTGCTACTGCGTCTCTCTGGAATGGGGAATTCCATTGGCTCAGGATCTAGAGAAGCTGCAAGTGTGAGGGACACTGACAGAGACAGCAATTAGACCCACACAGTGAGGGATACCACATGGAGAGAGACTGAGTGATATCACCAGAGTGCAGGAAGGTATCAGGATCACACAATGGTCATGATGAAAGGGTTGGGATTCATGGTGCACGGGGATCCGTACTCAGTGACAGGTGAGCTACGAGTGGGACAGGTGATGGCCTCGTACTATTCTCACCCGACTGTTCATCCAGATGTTAATGCCGGCGTCCAGTATAACCCATCTAACTGCTTAATATCCTTTTAGGAAGGAAATCTATTATAGACAGCTGGTCTGGTCTACACATGATCCAGACCCAGAGCGATGGGGTTGACTCTAAACAGCTCTCTGTAATGATCCAGCAAGGCACTCAGCTCAAGGGCAGCTCGGGGTGGGCATGCGATGCTGACCAGCCAGAGACAGCAACATCCCATGAGTGAATTAAACACAACACTGCTGGGAGCAGTGTCCTAGACAACCATGTCGGTAAGCTCATGGGCAGGACTTTAAACTGACAGAGAGGATGCAGGGCCAGGGTTCAGGTGAAAGGAGCTTTCCAAATCCAAAGAGAAATGGCAATGTAGCTGAAGACAAGCAGAAAGGAACAGGAAGAGACAGAGTTTAACTGAAACTGTACATCAGTGAATTGGACTGTGACAAGAAATTGTGGAAAGAGTCAATCGTAATGTTCTTTTTTGGAATGGACAAAGTCTCTGCAATAAGGTGGATGGACTGGGGCACAGAGATAAATGAGATTTAGTGGTGACAGGGTGAACAAAAGGTGGAACATGAATATTTTATTGTCCACCTCCTTGAGGGGTGTCAGGGAGTGCAGGATGGGTAACCCTGACAGTAATGGGTAACAAAGTCATTACAGAGAAAGCATTTGGCCTCAGATGATGAAGCTGAATCAGTCTGAATGCAGATTCTGGGTAACGTGTGTCAAAAACACAAGCAGGAGAACATTTTAGAGGCTGCCTAACAGCATTTCATTGCTCAGACCCTGTTACACATTCCAATGTATTCCTGTGTAATACAAAGGCACTGTGATAATTCTGGGAGACTTCAGTCTTTGTATAATCTGGGACAGTCACATCGGCAAAAGGGATGTTCTCCGAACTCCTCTTTGGATGTTTCTGTCAGTGTTTCTTTGAATAACACGTTGTGCAAACGGCCAGGGAGGTGACTATCTCAGATCGACCGTTGGGTGATGACGCTGAGGGAAGGAGTAATGTCACACTGAGATATCCTCTGGGAAATTGTAGTGTAGTGGAATTCAGCGAGATGATGGATTTTTAAAGTGACCATAAAGCACACCCTACAATCACAACCAAAGCCATTGACATGTGTTTGAGAGGAGAACTGACCAAGGTAAACAGGGGAAACAGTGAAGTGTTTGGCTGGAAATGGACAGTACAAAACATTTACAGTCAGAGAGATGTCCGGCACAGAAACAGGGCCTTCGGTCCAACTCATCCACACCACCCACATATCCTAACATAATCTCATCACATTTGCCAGCACTTGGCCCAAATCCCTCTCAACCCTTCCTGTTCGTATACCCATCCAGATGCCTTTTAAATGCAGTAATTGTACCAGTCTCCACCACTTCATCTGGCAGGTCATTCCATACACGCAACACCCTCCACATCAAAACGTCCTTTACGCTCCTTTTATATCTTTCCCCTCTCATCCTGAACCTAGGCCCTCCAGTTCTGGACTACCCCACCCCAGGGAAAAGACCTTGTCTGTTAAACCTAACCATGCCTCTCATGGTTTTATAAACCTCCATATGGGTTACCCCTCGGCCTCAGACATTCCAGGGAAAACATCCCCAGCCCATTGAACCTCTCCCTTTTGCTCAAATCCTGCAATCCTGTCAGCGTCTTTGCAAATCTTTTCTGAACCCTTTCACTTTACACAACATCATTCCGATAGGGAGGAGACAAGAATTGCACGCAATATGCCAAAACTGGCTTATCCAATGTCCTGTACAGCCACAACATGACCTCCCAACTCCTCTACTCAATGCACTGATCAGTAAACACAAGCATACCAAACACCTTCTTCACTATCCTATCAACCTACAATTCTCCTTTCAAGGAACAATGAACCTGCACTCCAAGGTCTCTTTGTTCAGAAACACTCCCTGGGACCTTAACATGAAGTGTATCAGTCCTGCGAAGAGTTGCTTTCCCAAAATGCAGCCCCTCCCATTTATCTAAATTAAACTCCATCTCCCACCCCTCAGCCCATTGGCCCATCAGTTCACTATCCCATTGTAATGTGAAGTAACATTCTTCACTGTCCACTACACCTCCAATTTTGGTGTCATCTGCAAACTTACTAACTATATCTGCTGTGTTCACATTGAAATCATTTATACAATCAATGGAAAGTAGTGGACACAGCACTGATCCTTGTGGCACTCCACTGGTCACAGGTCTCCAGTCTGAAAAAACCACCCTCCACAACCACCCTCTGTCTTCTACCTTCGTGCCAGTTCTGTATCCAAATGGCTGGTTTTCCCTGTATTCCATGAGATCTATCCTTGCTCTCCACTCTCCCATGTGGAAACATTTCGAATACCTTACTGAAGTCTATACCACTCACATCCACCGCGCTGCCCTCATCAATCCTTTTGTTACTTCTTCAAAAAACTCACTATCTTGAGCCATGACTTCCCACGTACAAAGCAATGCTGACTATCCCCAATTTGACATTGCCTTTGTAAACACATGTAATTCCTGTCCCTCATGTATCCGTCTCTCAACGTGTCCACGACTGATGTCAGGTGAACCAGTCTGTAGTTCCCTGACTTGTCCTTACCGCCTTTCTTAAACAGTGGCACCATGTTAGCCCAACCTCCAGTCTACTGGCACCTCACCTGTGAATATCGATGATACAAATATCTCAGTAAGAGGCCCAGCAATCACTTCTCTAGCTTCCCACAGAGATCGAGAGTACACCTGATAAGGTCCTGGGGATTTATCCACCTTTAACCATTTCAAGACATCCAGCACCTTCTCCTCTGTAATGTGGACATTTTGCAAGATGACACCATCTATTTCCCAATGCTATTTCCCAAACCATCATTCTATTCTTTATCTTCCTGGTCCTCCTCTACAGGAAATGTTTGTTCAGTTTCTCCCCCATCTCCTGCAGCTCCACGTGCAGGCTGCCATGATAATTGAGGGGCCTTATTCTCTCCCCAGTGACCCTTTTGTCCTTTATGGATTTATAAAAACATTTTGGATTCGCCTTAAATCTCTTTGCCAAAGCAATCTCATGTCCCCTTTTTGCCCTCCTGATTTCCCTCTATCCCTACACAACACTACACTAATCCCCTCCCTGACTGATCCCTACCCAACACAGCAATCACCCCCTCCCTGACTGATCCCTACCCAATACTGCAATCTCCCCCCTCCCTGACTGATCCCAACCCAACTCTGCAATCACCCCCTCCCTGACTGATCCCTACCCAATACTGCAATCTCCCCCTCCCTGACTGATCCCAACCCAACTCTGCAATCACCCCCTCCCTGACTGATCCCTACCCAATACTGCAATCTCCCCCTCCCTGACTGATCCCAACCCAACTCTGCAATCACCCCCTCCCTGACTGATCCCAACCCAACTCTGCAATCACCCCCTCCCTGACTGATCCCTACCCAACACTGCACTCACCCCCTCCCTGACTGATCCCTACCCAACACTGCAATCTCTCCCTCCCTGACTGATCCCTACACAACACTGCAATCTCCCCCTCCCAAGGAAAAAAATAATAACTAGAGAGAAAATAGGACCCTTCAAGGACCAAAGTGGACATGTGTTGCAGAATCGCAGGAGTTATTTCCCCTCTGTGTTGACTGTGGAGAAGGACATGAAGGCCTGGGAACTTGGGAAAGTTAGTGATGATCTCTTGGGGTCAGACCATATCACAGGAGAGGATGTGTTGAATGCATTAGAATGTATGAAGGTGGATAAATCTCCTGGACCTGACCAAACATATCCAACAGCACCTCAAGAGGCGAGGGAAGTACTTGTGGGGTCCCTGCTGATCTTTTTGCCTCACCTTTAGCCACGGGTGAGGTCCCGGAAGACTGGAGGACAGCATATGTTGCGCCCTTATTCAAGAATGGCTGCAAAGATAAACCTGGGAACTATAGATCAGTAAACCTAACATCCGTGGTAAGTAAGTTACTTGAGAAGATGCTGAGAGATTAGATAGACATGCATTTGGAAATACATTTGATTGGGAGTAGTCAGCAAAGCCTTGTGCATGGGAGACCATGCCTCACAAATTTGTCAGCGTTCTTTATTGAAGTGATCAGGAAGTTTGACGAGGGCAGGCCAGTACATGTAGACTCTACAGATTTCAGGAAGGCCTTTGATAAGGTTCCACATGGTACCTTGCTCTGGAAGGTTACATCGCATGGAATCCAGGGGGCGTTGGCAAGCTGAGTACACAATTGGCTTGATGGTAGGAAGCAGAGGGTAACAGTCTGACTGCAGGCCTGTGACTAATGGTGTGCGTCAGCGGTCATAGAATCATAGAATCCCTCCTCTGTGGAAACAGGCCCTTCGGCCCAACAAGTCTACTGGTCCTCTGATGATTATTCCACCTAAACCCATTCCCCTACTTTATTACTCTACATTTACCCCTGAGTAATGCAACTTACTTACATATCCATGAACATTTTCGGCAATTGAGCATGGCCAATTTACTTGACCTGCACATCTTTGGATTGTAGGAGGAAACCGGTGCACCCAGACAAAACCCACGCAGACATCGGGAGAACGTACAAACTCAGTTGGGGTGGCATGGTGGCTCAGCGGTTGGCACTGCTGCCTCACAGCGCCAGGGACCCGGGTTTGACCACAGCCTCGGGTGACTGTGTGGAGTTTGCACATTCTCCCTGTGTCTGCGCGGGTTTCCTTTGGGTGCTCTGGTTTCCTCCCTATTCCAAAAATGTGCAGGTCAGATGAATTGACCAGGCTAAATTGCCCATAATGCTAGGTGCATTCGTTAAGGGTAAATGTTGGGTTGGGAGAATGGATCTGGGTGGGTTACTCTTCAGCAGGTCGGTGTGGTTTGTTGGGCCAAATGGCCTGATTCCATACTGTAGGAAATCTAACCCTAACAGGATCTAACCCACACAGACCATCCTGTGAGGTTGGAATTGAACCCAGATCGAGAGTGCTATAAGGCAGCAGTGCTAACCACTGGGCCATTGTGCCGCTGAGCTGGTTAGTGCTCGGCCCATTGCTGTTTGTTATCTATATCAATAATTTGGATGCGGGTGTTTAAGGGATGATTAGAAAGTTTGCAGATTACACTAAAATAAGTGAGGAAGGTTCTCAGCAATTGCAACAGGGCCTTGATCAGCTGGGGAATTGGGCTGAGAAACGGCAAATGGAGTTTAATACAGACAAGGGCGAGATCTAGCATTTTGGAAAGTCACATCAAGAGAGAGGTTTCATGGTGAATGGTAGGGCCTGAAGGAGTGTAGTGGAACAGAGGGACCTTGGATTCCAGGAGCACGGCTCTCTGAACTCAGGGAGACAGGGCAGTGAAGAAGGGTTTTGGCACAATGAGCCCTTCACCAGTCAGGGCATGGAATATCGAAGTTAGGAAGTTCTGTTGTAGTTGTGCAGGATGTTAGTGAGGCCGCACTTGGAGTATTGTGTTCAGTTTTACCCACCTTGCTATAGGACGGATGTTATTAAACTGGGAAGAGTACAGAAGGATGTTGCCAGAACTCAACTAGACAGATATAGAGAGAGGTTGGACAAGAAAGGACATTTTCTTTCGTGTGTAGGAGACTGAGGGGTATCCTTATAGAGGTGTATAAGATCATGGGAGACATGGATAGGGTGAATGCACTCAGTCTTTATCCAAGGCTTGGGGAATCAAGGACGAAAGGGCATCAGTTTAAGGTGAAAGTTGAATGATTAAAGGGAACCTGAGGGACAATGCTTTTACCCAGAGGGTGTTACACATACGGAATGAACTACTAGTGCAAGTGGTCAAGGAGGATACATTTAATAACATTTAAAATGCACTTGGACAAATACATGGAGAGGAACGTATTGGAAGGATATGGGCCAAGTGCAGGGAAACGGGGTTAGTGTGGATGGACCAGTTTGGGCCAAAGAGCCTGTCTCCATGCTGTAGAACTCTATGACTCTATGAGTATACCCAGGTGTCCCATAATATAGAAGCGACCAAAGCAATAGGAACACGAGCAGGGACAAATGTGGAACAGTCCTGCAGAATTTGGCAGGAAGCCAGCCTGGCCTTGCAGCGAAGGATTCCTGGTACAGGAGCTATGGTGAGATGCCCATAGAGAACTGGGGAAGGAAGCTGGAAAGCTCACTCCATTGCCGATAGCCTGGAGGACCCCCAGCTGGGATAAGGCAGCTGGGATCCGGTCACCCCAGGGAAAACTACAGGCTGTGACAGAGCTAGGTCTCCGATACAATGAGCAGGACAGAACGTTGTCGGAAAATCTCACCCAAATGGGACTACTCCAGTTCCAATTGGGAAGAGCCCAATCCAGTGAAAGGAGGGTCTCTGGGGATGGGGAGGCAGCCTCAGGTTACATTGACAATCTGGAAGGACAGTGTATGAGTTCCAAACAGCTGCATGGATCCTGTACACCTGCAACACGGAGCAACACACATCAGGCCCTAGTAGGGGGTGTCAGGAGCAAATACAATCCCTAGGGAACTAGGACCCCTCCCAGAATGGGATAATGTGTGCCTTTGGGGTTCTACCTCCCCAGGGAGATAATGACAGGCTCCACACTGACACATCCACACCCTCTCACAGATGGGGACTCCCACTGCCTGTCTCCCAGGTAACTGCACCTTTTGCCCCCAGCCCTGACCCACAGACGGACCCAGATTCCATGAATCCTGTGGTTACCAAGAGTCAAACAGCTGATGGTCTCACTCCATACACAACAGCCGTTCCAGGCACCCAGCTGGTGGGCAGCACCAAAAAGGCCACTCTGTTTGATCCTGTCTCAAACCCAGATACATTTTTGGTTGAGACAGACTGACAGTCTGTCATACACGGACTGGATGCTGACAAACAAATTAAATCAATCACCATGTGACTTTGTCCACCAGGCCATTCATCCCTCCCTGAGGGACAACAGTGAGGGGGGGGGCATCCATTATGAAATGAAGGCAGCAGTCCTCACTGCTCGAGAGAAGTCCCATCCCGGATTAGTGACAAACAGCGGAAATATTTGTTCCAGGAGAACACCCACACTAACATGTCTTACTGTCAGTTACAGCAGCTCACCAAGGGCTGGGTTAATGACAGCTGTAAGGACACTTTCGGTGGGGCACTGGGCTTGGTGCGAGGGATTCCAGTTATCCCAAGTGACAATGTTAGGATGGGGATCTTTGAAGTCGAAAGTATCGGAATTACATTAAAGAAGGTATTTGGATGGGTTATCATGATTCCCTCCCACATGCTGTGGAGATAGAGGGGACATTGACAAGGACCACACTTACGTAAATGTGAAGGATCAGGCCATACCATGGCATTCCCATCGCCTGTCATGAACGAATTCGGCTCCTCTCACATCAAGCTGTGGTCCTAACCGCACTCACCTTGATATATCTCGGGATACCGGTGGTTAGGATTGCAGGCTGTAACAGATGGGTACGATCATGGTGAATAATGCCCGGATACACCCCCAGGGACTGGAAGGTAGATGGAACTCCCCGGGTGATCACCTTAGTTTCATTCATTTGCAGTGTTTGAGTGTTCCTGTCTGGGCCCAGTATTGATTGCCTGTCCGTAGCTGCTCGGGAGCTGGTTTTGGTGGTGAGCTGCACATTGAACTGTTGCAGGTGATAGACCCACAATGTCCTTAGGAAGGGAATTCCTGGAGTTTGAGCCAGGAGGTCTCATTCACTTGCATTTATTCTGCTCACTGGATGTTGGCTCTGCATCACTATTCTCTATGGATTCTCAGAACGGAATGTGTTTTGTTGAAACAGTTTGGAGAGCCACAGTCACTCAGTGGTTAGCACTGTTACCTCACAGCGCCAGAGACCTGGGTTTGATTCCACTCCTGAGCGACTGTCTGTGTGGAGTTTGTACATTCTCCCTACATCTGTATGGGTTTTCTCCCACTGTTCAATGGTGGGCATTTTTGACAGATTGCCGGTAGTGCCGAGGGATATTCAGGTTAGCTGGAATAGCCATGGGAAATGCAGGGTTTCAGAGATATCATCAGGGGATAGATCTGAGTTGGATTCTCTTCAGAGGGTCATTGTGGTCTCGATGGGCTGAAGGGCCTGTTTCTGCTCTGTAGGGATTCTATGATATCACTTATCAGCCATATGACAATCGGTTTGACCAATGTACAAAATGGTTTTCGCTCAAACAGCAGGCTACTCTGACAACAAACATAACCAGCTTTTAAAATTAGGTTTGTAATTCATTGTATAAGCTTCTTTCTATTCAAAAGACTGGGTGGGGGAGGGGGAATGGGTGAAATGTTGCTGCCTCCTTGCTAAAACACAGATAGACAGCTAAGAGATGCTGGGTATATTGGACAAGTTATACTCCCAAATCACAAAAGCCAGACAGCAGCCAGATGGTTATCCCATCAGCATAATGTAAAAGGCAACAGTTCCCCAGGGCAGACACGTCCCTAATAACGTCTCCACCAAACAAAGGAGGGCCCAGACAGGAAGGTACCGGGTCCTGCTACACAAAGAAACTGACAGGAACAAGCCATCCAAATGATTAGCAACGCTTCAAACTATTAACTGATTCTTTGAATTGGCCAGAAGTATCGAAAGTTCTGGGAAACCATCCAGAAATGAACAAAACCAGGGATCACCTGCAGACTGATCTCTTGAATTTTCTGGAGGCTTTCTGAGGTGACCAACATGGCAAGGGACAGAGACCAGCTCACCATCCAGAGAGAGGGAGAGAGAGAGGGAGAGAGAGACAAGCTGAAGGAAACCCCAGGAGCATGGGAGAGAGGGAGTGTGAAAAACCATTGAGAGAGAGAGAGCTGGAACCAACTGGAATACTGAGTGTCACCCCTCCAGTCTGTCCATGCTTTAACGCCTGTTTGTCTCAGTCTGACTTCCCCTTCTCTCTTTGTCCTTCTCTCTCCCTGTCTGTCTCTTTCTCTCAATCTGCCTTTCTCTCACACCCTCCCTCTCACTGTCTGTCTCTGCCCCATCTTTCTCTCATCCCCCTTCTCCATCCCCACTCGCTCTACCTCTCTCTCTTTTTCTCATCCTCCCTTTCTCTTTTTCTTTATTTCAGACCTGAAAGTGCTCACCCAATTTTGACCCCGCTAAAAACATTTGCCCCTCATTTTAACTCTCCTCCCAAATTTATTCCCTTCCCCAAATACCTTCCCTCCCAAATACCTACCTTACCAACTGTGCCCCCCTCAAATATTTCGCTGCCCCCCCAACATTGCTGTGAGCCCCACTCCCTGAGGCAGAGGGATTTGAGTGGAAAAGTGTGGAGCTGGAAAAGCCCAGCAGGTCAGGCCTGACCCATCGACTCTCCTGGCTGACCTGCTGTGCTTCTCCAGCTCCACACTTTGTAACTCTGACTTTCCAGCATCTGCAGTCCTCACTTTCTCACACCAGTAAGCGAATCTGGGTTGACTGACTCGCCTGAGAGGATTTTAATGTACAGCATGATCCCAGTCCGAGAATTACAGAAGGTTTGCATCACAGATGGAGTCCTTTCTGCCCATCATCCCCCCTCACCCATTAAATGATCCTGGACCGGTTCAGGATCCTCAGGATTGGCCCCTGAATGGCCTCATTGACTATCCTTCCTCTGGAGACCTCTTCACAACCCTGTCTCAGATTTTGCATCACATGTTATCCCTCCCTCCATCTCTCTCTGACAACAGCCCCTCCTTTCTCCACCAACCCCAAAACTCCATCAAACCCTCCCCCTGTCTCTGGCTGTCCCACTCTCTCCTTGTCTCCCACTCTCCCCCTTCCCATGCAGACTCACAGTCCCTGGGCTGGAGGACATAGTGCAGAGACTAACTCACCTTTTGACTGACTGCAGTAATGCACAACAAGATCCCACTCTGAAACTATCGCCAAGTACACACACTGTCCATCTCCCTAAATATATGCCCTTCTCACTCTCTCTCTCTCTCCCTGTCTCTCTCACTCTGTCCTTTTCTCACTCCACCTCCTTGACTCTTACTGCCCATTTCTCTCTCTCCACTTTCTCCATCTCCACTCTCTCCATGTCTCTCTCTCTTTTTATCACTCTCCCTTTCTCTTTCTCTTTTTCTCTATTTCAGACACACTCAGAAAAGTACTTCATGTTCCTTCCACTCACCCCCTCCCCTACAGTGGGGGTAAAACCTAGGAGAGACCAGGCACTGAGGCAAGCTCTTCCCAATGCCCCTTCCCCCAGTCGCTAGGACAGAGCAGAGGGGTCCAGGGAGAAAGAGGGAGAGCAACTACACGAGAGAAAGAGAGATGGATGGACAGACAGTGAGAGGGAGGGAGAGAACAAGAGAAAGACAGGCAGGCAGAGGGGGGTAGAGGAAGTGAGAAGAACTGAGAGAGAGCAGACAGAGACAGACAGAGAGAGAGAGAGAGTGAAACTCCAGGAAGAGAAATACAATGTCAGACAGATACAAGGAGAAAATGGGATGAGAAAGACAGGGAGAGTTCAGGCAGACAGCAAGACAGAAATCCCAGGGAGAGATATAGGACAGAGAGAGAGAGGAGTTACAACAGCAGAGAGATAGAGCTGAGAGAGTGGGGTGGTAGTGGGGGCTATGATGTTGCTAGAGTGATGTACAGACAGGAATAGCAAGATCCCACAGAGCTGAGAGACAGATGCAGAGAGAGATGAGCAAGGTGTTAGTTTTGTGAAAGACTGAATGATTAAGCATTCCTGAAAAACCAGGTGAGGTGACAAAGGGGGAAGGGAATCTACTGGGAAATGTAAACAGGACAGAGATGTGAAGGATGGTGAGAGATAGGGATTGAAGGAAAGATGTGGGAGAGAGAACTGGGAAAAACAAAAACAGACATGAGAGCTGCAGAGAGAGAGGGAAGGAGTGAAATCTGTGGGATCAGATCCCTCTCCAGCATTATGCTCCTTTGTCTCTCCCCGTTCCCACAGACGGCCTGAATCCCACAATTTGTGTGTGTGTGTGTGTGTGTGTGTGTGTGTGTGTGTGTGTGCTCTCGTCTGATAATTCCGTATTGCAGAATAATTTGATTCTCTGTCTCTGTACTGTCCAGGTTTCAGCTCCCAAATCAATACTAAATCATTCACGATTCTATTGGATAGTAGAGCAGGCTCGAGGGGCAGAATGGTCTCCTCCTGTTCCTATTTCGGATGGTCTTATGTCCTTAACACTACCTCCCAGCTCTTGGCCCCCACACTGGAGGTTATGACTCCACAAGGCCCTGATCTGTAGAGTGCTGCACTCTTCCGTGAGTCTCGGAGGGAACCAGCCTGATTTGGATTGGAGTTGCAGCCTCTCAGTGAGAAGTGAAATCTCCTCGAGATTCCCCTCAGTCTCTCATTGTAAGGTGGAGCAGGACAGTCTCGGGGAAGCAAACAGCAGGCCAGGTCTGCCCTGTCCTCCAGCTCCATTTCAGAAGGCCACATGGGAGGGGCTTGGTTCCTTCATCAGCTTCCCGTGCTCTCCCTTCTGGGTTAGGGTGGGGGCCGAATGGCCTTGCTCCTGGCTCTTATTGAGGTGCAGGCTGGCTATGATTGGGTTATACAGGACATGCCCGTGGAGTGAGGTTGGTTACCTGAGTTGGCTGGTCAGTTAGCTTACCACACTAGCTAAAGTTACTCTGAAGGACTCTCCTTCCCAACCTCTCCCCTCAGCTGGGCCATGGTGACCCTCTGATTAAATCCCCACCAGACCCCACTCTGTAATTAGGAGCTGTCCCATGCTCTGGTAAGACTATGGTGACATTACATTGGTTTGTACCTGGAGCTCTGTGTGCAGGACTAGTCACTGCATTACCAGAGGGGTGTTAGTGTGTGGGGAAGGTTTACTGGATGAATCCCCACTGGAATGAACAGCACTCTCCCCCAGTTAAGCCACCCTGACAGGTTTTGTGTCTTTGGAGACACAAGGACCAATTCACCTGAACCAGCAGCTGGATTTTATATTCATGGGCACCTGATAGATTGGCTAGTTTACACACACACACACACACACACACACTCTCTCTCTCTCTCTCACAGACACTCACTCTCTCAAACATACACACACTCTCACTCCCTCAAACACATACACACACACTCTCTCACAAACACACACTCAGACAGACACGTACAAAAACACATAATCCCTCTCTCACACACACAGACACACAGAGATACACACACATGGACTCTCACACACACGGACAGACACTCGCTTTCTGTGTCTCTCTCTCACAGAGATAAACACACAAAACCACGGTTACTGTACAAACGTGGAGGGTACAAACGTGGAGGAAGGTTCAATGGAGAGATCACTTTCCTAGGACTGAACCCTGATCTCGCATGATGACTGCTCTAGGGAGACAGACAGCAACTGTAAATGACTTGTTGGATCTTCCTGTGCACCGCATCTTGCATCGACAGCATTGGTTTGTTTGGGTGCCTGCTTTTCTAGAGAGTCTCCAAGCATCAAGTGACCATACATTGACAACAGTTTTTCTCCAATCCATGTTTAAGACACATGGTGATGTGATTTTTCACTGATTGTTTAAAAAGATCTGAATCTTCTAAAATGGACGTGGCCTCCATCCCAAACCATTTCCACAAGCCATGCTGACCATCCCTAATCAATCCTTGCTTTTCGAAATGCATGTAAATTTTCACTCAGAATGCCCTCCAACAGCTTACCCCCCACTGCCATCAGGCTCACAGCTCCATAGTTCAATGGCTGTTCCTTGCAGCCTTACTTCAATAATGGCCCATCATTAATCACCCTCCAGTCTTCAGGCACCTCACCCGTTGTTACTGATCGGTCCATCTGACAAGGTCATCTCCATCGTTCTGTAATCTAAGGCTATCCTCCTCAGTATTTATCACGCAACCAATCTTCATATCATTCATGAACCCAATGATTAACCATCCACCATTCAAACCTAAATCTTTTCTATCAACCACATCAGTAAGACCCCAACAGTGAGACATGAATAGACAGAGATTTCTAATTGGGCCATCACTGTCTACTTCCTGCCACTCAGCATTCTGCGCCAAATTCCTTGGATCTTGAGTTTTTATGTTCACTATCAGTTTCCAGTATGGATCCTGATAAAAGCCTTACTGACCTCCAAGCAGGCGACAGGAAAATATTGCCCTTGTTTACACACGGGGTCACATCCTTAAAAAGTGCAATCCCATTGGTCAGACCTGACCTCTCCTTAACATAACAATTCTGACTGGTCTTCATGAACTCCAGTCTCTTTAAATGCTGATTAATTCTATCTCCCAAAATTGCTTCCAACAGACGTCCCACCCACGATATTAGCCTGACTGGCCTGTAGCTGCCTGGTATATCCCATGCTCCTTCTTGAATAACAGTACCACATGGTCAGTCCGACGACACCTCTCCTGTGGCCAGAGGGGATTTGAAAATGTTTGCAAGTGTACCTGCTACTTCCTCCATCACCTCATTCGGTAAACTGAGATACATTTCCACCGTCTTTGGAGATTTATTGGGTTGTACGAAGGCCACACCACTCAGAACCATCTCTCTCTATATATATGCTCATTCATTTAATTGTATCACAGAGCATCTTCACAATTTCATATCAACACTGTGCCAATGAGCATTGACAAAATGAATCCATTCACTGTAGCCTCTGGGTCCATGCACAAATTCGCACTGTGTTCCACAACCTACTCTTTCTATCATTATCAATTCACCCTTAATGTCACTGTAAAGTCATTTCAGATATTTATTTCCTCTCTTCGCACTCCTCTCTCCCAGGCAATTAGCCTGCGATACGATTTGGAGGAGTGTGGATTTGCAGTGGGAAGCTCAGAAATAAGGAATACCTGAGTGTGGGGCAGTGGGATTCATTTGGGATAAGCACATGGAAGCTGAGGAATAAACCTCAGTCCTGCAGCATGAAAATATCCCTTTGAGCTGGCAGGTCAGTCACACGAAACGAAAACTCCAACACTGGGAAAAGAGGGTGGTAACCAAATGAAGACGGTCTGTTTGAACACAGTCTCTGGAATCTGGACGTGGGAATCATTGCTGAGCAGGGTATGTAGGAAGCAGATGCAGAAATGTACTGAACAATTTCAGATATTCCTCTTAGGCCACAAGCTATGGGAGCAGAAATTAGGCCATTCAGCCCATCTGATAGTGTGGAACTCACTCAGTGCTGACTCTCTCACAATGCAGGTATCCCCCAAACTGATGCGCTGACAGTGCAGCACTGCCTCAGTAATGATCCTCTGACAGTGCAGCACTCACTCAGTACTGACTCTCTGACAGTGCAGCACTCCCTCAGTACTGACATTCTCACAGTGCAGCACTGCCCCCAGATTGACCCTCTGACATTGCGGCAATCCCCCATTACTGACCCCCTGATAGCGCAGCACTCCCTCAGGAATGACCCTCTGACAGTGCAGCATTTCCACAGTACTGACCCTCCGACAGTACGGCTCTCCCGCAGTGCTGACTCTCTGACAGTGCAGCCCTCCCTCAAACTGACCCTCTGACAGTGCAGCAGTCCCTCAGTACTGACCCTCTGACAGTGTGGCACTCCCTCAGTAATGACCCTCTGACAGTGCAGCATTTCCTCAGTACTGACCCTCTGATAGTGCAGCACTCCCTCAGTACTGACCCTCTCACAGTGTAGCAATCCCTGAGTACTGACCCTCTGACATTGCGGCGCTCCCACAGTATAGACCCTCTGATAGTGCAGCACTCCCTCAGTACTGACCCTCTGACAGTGCAGCACTCCCTCAGTACTGACCCTCTGACAGTGCAGCACTCCCTCAGTACTGACCCTCTGATAGTGCAGCACTCCCTCAGTACTGATCCTCTGACAGTGCAGCACTCCCTCAGTACTGACCCTCTGACAGTGCAGCACTCCCTCAGTACTGACCCTCTGACAGTGTGGCACTCCCTCAGTAATGACCCTCTGACAGTGCAGCATTTCCTCAGTACTGACCCTCTGATAGTGCAGCACTCCCTCAGTACTGACCCTCTCACAGTGTAGCAATCCCTGAGTACTGACCCTCTCACAGTGCGGCGCTCCCACAGTACAGACCCTCTGTTAGTGCAGCATTCCCTCAGTACTGACCCTTTCACAGTGCGGCGCTCCCACAGTATAGACCCTCTGATAGTGCAGCACTCCCTCATTACTGACCCTCTCACAGTGTAGCAATCCCTGAGTACTGACCCTCTCAAAGTCCGGCACTCCCACAGTATAGACTCTCTGATAGTACAGCACTCCCTCAGTACTGACCCTCTGACAGTGCAGCACTCCCTCAGTACTGACCCTCTCACAGTGCAGCACTCCCTCAGTACTGACCCTCTCACAGTGCAGCACTCCCTCAGTACTGACCCTCTGACAGTGCAGCACTCCCTCAGTACAAACCCTCTGACAGTGCAGCACTCCCTCAGTACAGACCCTCTGACAGTGCAGCACTCCCTCAGTACTGACCCTCTGACAGTGCAGCACTCCCTCAGTACGCTTCCTATGACACTGCAGTACTCCCTCAGAACTGACCCTCTGACACTGCAACAGCTCCTTGGCCCTGCGCCCCTGACGGCGCTGCAATCCCTCAGTACTGTCCCTCTGACAGTGCAGCACTCCCTCAGTACTGACCCTCTGACAGTGCAGCACTCCATCAGTACTGACCCTCTGACAGTGCAGCACTCCCTCAGTACTGACCCTCTGACAGTGCAGCACTCCCTCAGTGCTGACCCTCTGACAGTGCAGCACTCCCTCAGCACTGCTCCTTTGACACTGCAGCACACCCTCAGAAATGACGCTCTGACACAATAGCATTCCCTCAGTACTGACACTGACTCTGCAGCACTCTCTTTACACTGACATTTCTACAGTGCAGCATTTCCTCTGTACTGATACTCATACAGTGTGGCATTCCCTCAATACTGACCATCCGACAATGTAGCCCTCCATCAATATAGATGCGCTTCCAGTGCAGCACTCCTTCGGTACTGACCCTCCGATAACGTGGCATTTTCTCAGTACTGACTCTCCGACAGAGCAGAACTCCCTCAGTACTGACACTCTGACAGTGCAGCACTGCCTCAGTCCTGCACTTCTGATAGTCCAGCACCCCCTCAGTATTGACCCTTTGGCAGTGCAGCTCTCCCTCAGTACTGACCCTTTGGCAGTGCAGCTCTCCCTCAGTACTGACCCTCTGTAACAAGACTCACTCAGAACTTACACCCTGACCGTGTAGGGCTCCCTCAGTAATGACCCTTTGAGTGTGCATCACTCTCTCAGTACTGACCCTCTGGCAATGCAGCAATCACTCAGTACTGACTGTCCGACACATAGTGTGGAGCTCCCTCAGTACTGAACCCCTCACAGTGCAGTCATCCCTCAGTACTGACCCCCTCACATCGCGGTGATCCCTCAGTACTGATCCCCTCACAGCACGGTGATCCCTCAGAACTAATCCCCTCAGAGTGTGGTGCTCCCTCAGTACTGACCCCCTCACAGCGCAGTGATCCCTCAGTACTAATCCCCTCAGAGTGTGGTGCTTCCTCAGTACTGATCCCCTCACAGCGCGGTGATCCCTCAGTACTAATACCCTCAGAGTGTGGTGCTTCCTCAGTACTGACCCCCTCACAGCGCGGTGATCGCTCAGTACTGACCCCCTCACAGCGCGGTGATCCCTCAGTACTGACCCCCTCACAGTGCGGTGATCCCTCAGTACTGACCCCCTCATAGCGCGGTGATCCCTCAGTACTGACCCCCTCACATCGCGGTGATCCTTCAGAAGTAATCCCCTCAGAGTGTGGTGCTCCCTCAGTACTGACCCCCCTCACAGCGCGGTGATCGCTCAGTACTAATCCCCTCAGAGTGTGGTGCTTCCTCAGTACTGATCCCCTCACAGCGCGGTGATCCCTCAGAAGTAATCCCCTCAGAGTGTGGTGCTCCCTCAGTACTGACCCCCTCACAGCGTGGTGATCGCTCAGTACTAATCCCCTCAGAGTGTGGTGCTCCCTCAGTACTGACCCCCTCACAGTGCGGTGATCCCTCAGTACTGACCCCCTCATAGCGCGGTGATCCCTCAGTACTGACCCCCTCACATCGCGGTGATCCTTCAGAAGTAATCCCCTCAGAGTGTGGTGCTCCCTCAGTACTGACCCCCCTCACAGCGCGGTGATCGCTCAGTACTAATCCCCTCAGAGTGTGGTGCTTCCTCAGTACTGATCCCCTCACAGCGCGGTGATCCCTCAGAAGTAATCCCCTCAGAGTGTGGTGCTCCCTCAGTACTGACCCCCTCACAGCGTGGTGATCGCTCAGTACTAATCCCCTCAGAGTGTGGTGCTCCCTCAGTACTGACCCCCTAACAGCGCGGTGATCCCTCAGTACTAATCCCCTCAGAGTGTGGTGCTCCCTCAGTACTGACCCCCTCACAGCGCGGTGATCCCTCAGTACTAATCCCCTCAGAGTGTGGTGCTCCCTCAGTACTGATCCCCTCACAGCGCGGTGATCGCTCAGTACTAATCCCCTCAGAGTGTGGTGCTCCCTCAGTACTGACCCCCTCACAGCGCGGTGATCCCTCAGTACTAATCCCCTCAGAGTGTGGTGCTCCCTCAGTACTGACCCCCTCACAGCGCTGTGGTCCCTCTGTACTAATCCCCTCAGAGTGCGATGATCCCTCAGTACTGACACCCTCACATCGCGGTGGTCCCTCAGTACTAATCCCTTCAGACTGCGGTGCTCCCTCATTTCTAACCCTTTCACAGTGCAGTGCTCCCTCAGTAGTAACCCTCTCACAGTGCGACACTCTGACAGCATGGCCATCCATTAGAACTAACCGTCAGAGAGTGCGCACTTCATCATTACTGACCCTCTCACTGCACAGCAATCCCTCCATCTGACTCACTGACAATGCAGCACTCCCTCCACACTGATCCTCTGACAATGCTGCACTCCCTCCATACTGACCCTCTGACAATGCTGCACTCCCTCCACACTGATCCTCTGACAATGCTGCACTCCCTCCACACTGATCCTCTGACAATGCTGCACTCCCTCCATACTGATCCTCTGACAATGCTGCACTCCCTCCACACTGACCCTCTGACAATTCTGCACTCCCTCCACACTGACCCTCTGACAATGCTGCACTCCCTCCACACTGATCCTCTGACAATGCTGCACTCCCTCCACACTGATCCTCTGACAATGCTACACTCCCTCCATACTGATCCTCTGATAATGCTGCACTCCCTCCACACTGACCCTCAGACAATACAGCACTCCCTCCATACTGACCCTCTGATAGTGATGCACTCACTCAGTACTAACCCTCTGACAGTGCAGCACTCCCTCAGTACTGACCCTCTGACAGTGCAGCACTCCCTCAGTACTGACCCTCCGACAGTGCAGCACTCCCTCAGTACTGACCCTCTGACAGTGCAGCACTCCCTCAGTACTGACCATCTGACAGTGCAGCACTCCCTCAGTCATGACCGTCTGACAGTGCAGCACTCCCTCAGTACTGACCCTCTGACAGTGCAGCACTCCCTCAGTGTTGACCTTCCGACAGTGCAGCACTCCCTCAGCACTGACCTACTTTTTTTCTTTTTCACAGAGTCTTGTGGAAATTTGGAGACATAGGGTTTGCAGATTCTGAGGAAGCATGAGAGAGACACACAAACCAAACCCTGTCTGAAACTCTCTGCAATAGACTATTCAGAGGCACAGAGTCACAGAGATGCACAGCTTGGAAATGGACACTCCTGTCCAAGTTGTCCATACCAACCAGATATTCTCATCTCATTTCATTCCATTTGCTAGCACTTGGCTGATATCCCTCTAAACCCTTCCTATTCACATACTCATCCTGATACCTTTTAAATGTCGCAATTATCCCAGCCCCCATCACTTCCTCTGGCAGCTACCTGCATGCCCTTGAATAAGTGCTCAAACATTCATACTGTCGATACAAACTCTAATAAACACCAACCTACGAAAGGATATCATTGTCATTTTCAACCGACCCTTAGCTTCTTCATTACGCTGATTTCAACAGAGGTAAAGAAACAGAGTTAGTGACCATCCACCGTGACCCTGTTATAAAACTTATTTCCAAATGTGGCTTGTGTGTGATTCCCACCCCCTCTAATAGTTGCCTGGAAGGTGGGGGTGGGGTGTACTCTCTTGCTGCAGTCCTTGGGTGTCCCACAGTGATGTTAGGGAGGGAGCTCCAGGAGTTTGACCTGAACCATGTAAAGAGCTCTCTTACTGGAGTGCCCTTTTTAAAGTTGGGAAGTTATTATAGACCAGGAGGACCCGAGAGCTGCTGTCTTGTCAGAGAGAGAGGACTGGTGGGTCACACACCTCAGGTGAGGGGAGAGGTTGAGAAGCTGGGGTCTTCATGGTCATTTCAGACATGATAGAGATTGAACTAACAATGTTGGCATCACGAACCTGTTAGCTGTGGTAACTGACCGCCCTTTGTAGCTGAGGGATTCAATCCCTTTAATAGAGTAAGCTTGAGAATTCAACACTAAAATCAATCTGTACGGACGCACTAGAGACCTGAAACATCAATACAGAGATTGCTGAAGAAGCTAAACATGTCCGGCAGCATCTCTGAAGGGAGAGGGAGAAAGAGACAGAGAGAGAGTTCACCTTTCAATCCAGTGATTTCTGCGGGAAAGTTCCTTCAGAACAGACCGTTTTGAGGAAGAGTCACTTGGAATGTGAATTGTTCCTCTCTCTCTTCACCGTTGCTACCTGCTGAATTGTGCTGAATTACCCCACCATCTGTTGACTTGAGAACTTCACCTGATCCAAGTGTCACTGAGTAATTCAGTCTGTGTTCAATGCCCTGAGGCTGCTTCTGCTGAAAGTTGACAAACAGGTTTAAGGCTGTGTAAGGTATTGTATTCGGAGGGCGGGCTACATGGGAGAACAGATACAGAACAAAGGCACACTGAAATGTTAGGTCTGAGCTGTTCCTTCTGAACTAACATCACAAAGTTACATTGATCAGGATTTTTGTGAAGTGCCTTTGTCAAGTGACCCTTCCTCAAAACGGTCTGTTCTGAAGGAACTATCCCGCAGAAATCACTGGATTGAAAGGTGAACTCTCTCTTTCAGGTCAAACTCCTGGAGCTCCCTCCCTAACATCACTGTGGGACACCCAAGGACTGCAGCAGGAGAGTACACCTCACCCCCACCTTCCAGGCAACTATTAGAGGCTGTGGGAATCACATACAAGCCACATTTGAAAATAAGTTTTATAACAGGGTGACGGTGGATGGTCACTAACTCTGTTTCTTTACCTCTGTTCAAATCAGCGTAATGAAGAAGCTCAGGGTCAGTTGAAAATGACAGAGGGTCAGTACTGAGGGAGCACCATACTGTCAGAGGGTCAGCACAGAGGGAGCGCCATACTGTCAGAGGGTCAGCACAGAGGGAGTGCCACACTGTCAGAGGGTCAGCACAGAGGGAGCACCATACTGTCAGAGGGTCAGCACAGAGGGAGTGCCACACTGTCAGAGGGTCAGCACAGAGGGAGCACCATACTGTCAGAGGGTCAGCACAGAGGGAGTGCCACACTGTCAGAGGGTCAGTACAGAGAGAGTGCCACACTGTCAGAGGGTCAGTACAGAGGGAGTGCCACACTGTCAGAGGGTCAGTACAGAGAGAGTGCTACACTGTCAGAGGGTCAGTACAGAGAGAGTGCTACACTGTCAGAGGGTCAGTACAGAGGGAGTGCCACACTGTCAGAGGGTCAGCACAGAGGGAGTGCCACACTGTCAGAGGGTCAGTACAGAGAGAGTGCTACACTGTCAGAGGGTCAGCACAGAGGGAGTGCCACACTGTCAGAGGGTCAGTACAGAGAGAGTGCTACACTGTCAGATGGTCTGTACAGAGAGAGTGCTACACTGTCAGATGGTCAGTATTGAGGCACTGCTGGACTGTCAGAGGTGCAGGACCGAGCCAGAGGGTTAGTACTGAGGGAGTGCTACACTGTCAATGGGTCAGTACTGAGGGACCACAGCGATGTGAGGGGGTCAGTACTGAGGGATCACCACGCTGTGAGGGGGTCAGTACTGAGGGATCACCGCGCTGTGAGGGGGTCAGTACTGAGGGATCACCGCGCTGTGAGGGGGTCAGTACTGAGGGATCACCGCGCTGTGAGGGGGTCAGTACTGAGGGATCACCGCACTGTGAGGGGGTCAGTACTGAGGGATCACCGCACTGTGAGGGGATTAGTACTGAGGGATCACCGCACTGTTGGGGGGTCAGTACTGAGGGAGCACCACACTATGTGTCGGACAGTCAGTACTGAGTGATTGCTGCATTGCCAGAGGGTCAGTACTGAGAGAGTGATGCACACTCAAAGGGTCATTACTGAGGGAGCGCTACACAGTCAGTGTGTCAGTTCTGTGGGAGTGTTGTTACAGAGGGTCAGGACTGAGGGAGTGCTGGACTATCAGAAGTGCAGGACTGAGGCAGTGCCGCACTATCAGAATGTCAGTACTGAGGGAGTTCTGCTCTGTCGGAGGGTCAGTACTGAGAAAATGCCACGTTATCGGAGGGTCAGTACCGAGGGAGTGCTGCACTGTAGAAATGTCAGTGCTGAGGGAATGCTATTGTGTCAGAATTTCATTTCTGAGGGTGTGCTGCAGTGTCAAAGGACCAGTGCTGAGGGATTGCAGCACTGTCAGAGTGTCAGTACTGAGGGATTGCAGCACCGTCAGGGGCCAAGGGGCTGTTGCAGTGTCAGAGGGTCAGTTCTGAGGGAGTATTGAATGATCAGAGGATGCGCCTGTCTTAAAGTCAGTATGAAGGTGCGCCACACTGTGGGAGGGTCAGTGTACGTGCAATGCTTCACTGTCAGTACAGAGGGTCAGTACAGAGGGAGTGCCGCAGTGTCATAGGAACAGTACCGAGGGGAGTCTCACTGTCAGAGGGCCAATACCAAGGGAGTGCTGCACTGTCAGAGGGTCAGTACTGAGGGAGTGCTGCACTGTCAGAGGGTCAGTACTGAGGGAGTGCTGCACTGTCAGAGGATACTACTGCAGGAGTGCTGCGCTATCAGGGGGTCAGTAATGGGGAATAGCTGCAATGTCAGAGGGTCAATCTGGGGGCAGTGCTGCACTGTGAGAAGGTCAGTACTGAGGGAGT